>NW_004567116.1:37819125-37894362 GCF_000260355.1 Condylura cristata | reverse complement strand
GCCTCACGGGGCCGTCAGTCACCTCGGGTCCCGTCGCCCCCGAGTCCCGACGGGCTCTCGCGGGCTCCCCTCACCCAACACGCAGCCCCCACCCGGGCCCCTGGGATATCGGGGTCGCTCGGTGGAAGGTGGCCCCGTGACCGCCCTATGTCGGTCCGCCCTCACCAGGGACCAAACCGTGCTTATCTCGAACTCTCCACCCGCCCGACCCCGGACAGCCCCACCCGCGCCCCCAGCGCACTGACTCCGGTCTCCAAACCGGTCTTGCAGGTCCCAGGAAGGTGGCGTCAGCATCTGCAGCGGCGTCGACGTCGTCGGAGCCTCCGCGGAGGACCCAGGAGAACCGGACTGGGACCTGGGCCTTGAGTCTCCCCATGGAGAAGTCAGCTGCCTCGCCAGAGCCCCAAGGGCCTCGGCCAGCCCTGGGCCGCGAGAGCGTCCAGGTGCCGGATGACCAGGACTTTCGTAGCTTTCGGTCAGAGTGTGAGGCCGAAGCGGGCTGGAACCTGACCTACAGCAAGGCCGGAGTGTCTGTGTGGGTGCAGGCTGTGGAGATGGATCGCACCCTGCACAAGATCAAGGTAAGGTTGCCTTATGGCAGGTGCAAGCCTACTTTGGGCACTAGCTGCGTCTGATAGGGAGTCTTAGAGTCCTCCCCCAGCACCCCATACCTGGCTGGGAAAAAGTCTCCTGCAGGAACTAGGCGGAGGCACAACTTGCTGGGCAAGCCCCCATCACACAGATGGGCCAGCTGAGGGCTGGAGAGGGGGTGTGACTTTCTCTGGCTCACCCAGCCAGAACCCAAGATTCTGCATGCTTCTGCCTACTTCAGGGAGGTGGGCTGTTGCCAGACTCCTTTAGGAGGGTGATCTCCCTCAGGGAACCCCTCTGTTCTGGAAGCCTTCACTGGTTCCTCACTTGAGGCAGCTCAGGTGGGACACTAAATCCTGTTTTTTGATTTCTGGTTCTCTCAGTCTGAACTGGGACTCTTTACCCATTTTCTGTACCTAGGCCGGCAGGAATCTGATTCCTTCTTGCCTGATTCCCTGTTCTTCTCCCTTCCCTCTCTGGCTGCTCTGTGAGTCTCCTGCAGGGATCTGAAGGCAGGGCTTGGATATCACAGGGCCAGGCTGCCAGTGGGTTGGAGGAGGAGGTAGACCAGCACAGCAGGGCAGATGCATACACATCAGCCCCCTCACAGCCACCATCCTCACTCCTCACAGCCTGGTGATTCGCCTTTGCCATCATAGGACAAGCTTGGGGGGACTCTGTATGACCATTTTCCCCTGGTGTACCAGGTGGGGCAAAGGTTGTATAGACTCTGGTCTAGGGGCCACGCTGGGAGCCCTAGCTGGCACACTGGATTGCTGCGAGTGCCACATTCTGAAGGGGGCAGTTCTCCCTTTTCTTGCCTTTCCCTTTCTGTTGTCTTCCTCCAGTGGGTGGAGGAGTGTATTTGTGTTGGAGAGAGGAATAGGGCACTGGACTCAGAGGGGCCTCTTTCCTCCCCGCTTGCCAGCTCTCTTGCCTGGAACCTGCTTTTGGAGTAGCTCAGGCATCTCAGACACTAGACATACATGACCTTCCCCCTGATTCTGTGCTTTTCCGCCTCACTTTGTCTTAGTTACCTCCAGCTCTGTCCATCTGTCCCTGTGTGGCCTTCTGGCTCGCCCTTTCCTCCTTCTATGACTTTCTATACTCTGGCTGGCTGACTGTTCCTTTCTCTCTGCATTTCCATGTGTGTCTTCCTGCTCTGGGATTCTGCCCAGGTACTAGGTTGGGGGTTTCCTTGGGGCCTGACATGTGTGAGCCTGAAGAACAGGGAAAGGCAGGGAGTTGAAATGTCCCAGCTTGGTGCCTCTGAGGACAGGGACAGATCTTCCCTCTTTATGTCCATAGCATCCAATACACAGGGCAGGGATGCTGGTTAAATGAAAGATGGAAGGAAGGAACAAGGGAACAAAGTGAATACAAGGAGAACAGTGGTGTTGTGGGGCTAGGTTATTTTCCTGACCCTGACCTGGGAAAGGTTTACGGCTAACCGTGTGAGGGGAGCCTAGCTGTCCAGAAGGGAAGGGGAAAGTCTAGTACACCCACCCTCTGTGTCAATAGGGTAGAGCTGTCTCCTCCATCTGGCTTGGTTAATGAATAAACCTAGCCCAGTTCAGGACTGGAGTTGGTGGGCCTGGTGGTCAAACCACCGAGGTAGCAGAGCTAGCTGTCAAACTCAGAGAGCAAACTCCTTGTGAGCAGATCAGACTTTTTAAGTGGCCTTCTTTGAGAGTGGAGGTGGCTTGGAAAAACTGGGGTGTTACAGGCTTGTGACCAGTGCATATACCTTCCCTGGCAGCCACCCTCTCAGTTCCCCTTGCCTCTCAGACTGAGCAAAGGTTGGAGCTGCCAAAGGACTCTTGCAATCTGTTCATGCCTCCCTCCCCTCCCCCAGCCACCCTTTCGCTGAGTTGCAAGTGAGGACACAAAACTCAGAGAGGGCCGAGTCACACCGCTAGTTCCTAGCAGAGTCAGATTTAGAACACAGATCTCCAGCCTTCCAGCCTAGCCTTCTCTGTTCCACTTTTCTCCCCATTGCTACACTTCAGTTCTGCTCCCCACAGTGGAGGGAGATTTGGGGACAGGAAGTGAGCAGAGAAGGGACCCAGGAAGGAGGGGCCTTGGTTATGGGCTTCGTGAGGGCCAGCCTCTCCATTCCTGACCCACCTCAGCACAGTGGGATGCAGTTCTGGAAGATGGGCAGAAGTCTCTGAACTCCCCATCCCCGAAATTCCAGGATACCGAAGTTCCATGCTTCTAATCCCATTTCCTCTTTTTCTTCTTTTAGTCAAATGATCCTTTTTTTTTTAAGATTTATTTTTATTTATTTATGCATCTAAGAACTGGAGTGTAGGGCAGAGGTGTGAGGGGTGAGAGGATCCATCAGAAACAGAGTGGGGAGCAGAAAAGGCAGATTTATTGAAACACACTGCTAAGGGGAGCAGCAGGCGAGACAGGAGAGATCTCCTGGGCCATATGGGTCATGCTGGTTAGCTCCCTGGCTGAGATCAGAACTCCAGCCCTTGCTGCAGTGGCTGGCCAGTGCCTGATAGTGCTGAGACTTTAACCCTTGCACCACCAGGGAGGCCCTGTCAAATGGCCCTTTATTGAAACATTTTCCTTTGTCATTATTGACTAGCTGGGCATCCCACCACACCCCTGCTGATGTCATCCTTGATGTTGCAAGTGTGGCGACCATCAATGTCGTAGCCCACAGAGTGAGCAGTCCCCAGGCTCTTTTCAGTGGTCCCAGAGAGTTCTCTAGCTAAAAATCAGTGCTGCCTCTGTTGGGGCAGGTTTGACAATCTCATCGAAACTGGCATTTCCGCTATAATATTAAGTCTTTTCTGCTTCTTTCTCTTGGCAGCTCCTTAAAGGTTTTGAGGATGCAGAAGAGGCTCAGACATCTCAGTCCGAGCCCATTGGTTCTGAATGGTCAGTTTCGCTGTGATCCTTAGACCCTTCCAATCACTAGTTGCCTCGGGGTTGTCATCGCCAACTTTTTTTGGAGAAAGACCCTTGGTGCCAGTCTTGGGCTCTAGGGCAGACATGGCACCGACTTCCCCATCCGTGCATCTTAGGAACAGGACTGTGATCTTGTTGGGTTGAGCTTCTGCATTTTGGTGGAGGTGGCTGGGATCAGATGAGCTGGGATTCTACATGACCCAAGAGAGCCTTTCTTGGCCTTCTCTTGGTTTAAAAGTGAAAGCACTAATCCCATTTCTGATAAGAGCCCCTGCTCTGAGCCAAGTATTTCTTTCCTTCAGCTAATTTACCCTGAGTCTGCAGCAGACAACAGAGAAACTGAGGCTGAAGAGGAGATGTCAGCTGCCTGAGATCACACGGTAGTGGAGCAGAGTGAACCCAGGCCGGCCTGGCTCCAGACCGCCTGCCCTTCTCTGCTTGGCTTCGCATCTTAGTCAACGTTATGGCATTTAACCCCATCAATAACTCTTTAAAGGACACGCTCTTCTCTTCATCTCTTTCTTGTTTGATAAATGAGAAAGCTGAGGCCCAGGAAGGGGAGTGGCTTGTTAAGCTCCTAGAGCTGCTCTGAAGCCAGAGTCCCCAAAGATGACTGGGTGCTGCAGGAGGCAGGGACTCAACCACAGAAGTTTGTTGAGTTTCTGTCTCTTGCCCTAGCCTCTTCTGGGCCTGTGCCCTGAGCCAGCAAGCCAGTTGCCATTGGACATGTCTTGTGCTCATGATCTCAGGAGCAGGAGGCTGGCCTATCTCTATACCTGCTTGATTTCCTGCTCATCTCCCTTCCCCCATGTTTATCTTCCCCCTGCCCCTGTGTCAGGAATCCCTAGAAGCTACTGTGGCACTGGGCCCAGGTTTCAGAGTCAGGACAAAGAGAAGGGGCTGCTGGAGATTACCTCTCCTGCCCTCTTTCCTGGCCCCCAGCCTGGCCCGGCTGTAGGCCTGCATTGGGCCTTGGGCACAGGAGAGGAGACAGACACTAACTACTTCCTGAGAGGTTAGGCCCTATCCCAAAGGCAGATACTGAACTTGGATCTGGGGCCCGAGGCAGAAGACAGTATGGAACTTGAATCTGGGCTCCCAGTGAGGCTTCGCATGGCTGTCCTAGTGGTGTGAGGAGTGGAAAACCAGGGGTTCTGTCAGTCATTCAGGCAGGGTCAGCTGGGGAAGTCTGTCATGGCTATGACATCCTCTTGCTGTGTGTGTGTGACTGTGGGCATGGCCGACCTCCCCCTAGACTGTTACTCCATCTATGCCTGGGTACTCTTCCTGGCTCTAAGCTCCTCTGAACTCAGTGCATGTGCTGAGACCCATGGGGACGGGGGAGGATGGGTCTCAGCCAAAGATGACCTGGCCTGCCCAGTGCTGCCCTGGTTTTCTTCAGGTTCTCTGATGCAGCTGTATGCCTAGCCTTGTGCTTGGCCAGCCATGAGCGATCCCACCCCTCAAGGGCTCCCAGCCCCCAGTGGAAAGAGGACTGACAATTCTAGATGACCCCTCTTTTGCCTGGGCAGATGGTCACAGGCAGACCACAGAGGGGAATGGGCTGGGTAGGCAGGGACCTTGAGGGACTTGGTAACTACAGCAGCGATGGGAGGCTTTTGCGGGGAGTATGACTGAAAACCTGAGCTTCCTCTTGACACCGGAAGCTGGGCATTGGGGACGTGTCTCCTCTGACTTCCTGTCCTACAGCTCCTCCCGTTCCTCTTTGGAGAAAGCAGGCCCCTGTCCCACTGCCTACCTGCTCTCATGCTACAAGCCATTACTTGGGCCTGTTCCCTCTCAGGGGCTCATGCTCTCCCCTGTGATGTGTAGGATCATTGCCAGGACTTCTAAGGGCCTATTACACTCCTAAAGCTAGTGAGGCTTGAAAAGGTCCCAGGAAGAGGGAGGGAGGGTGCAAGAGCCAGGCAGGTGTTTTCTTTCTCTTTCTACTGAGTCTTCACAACTCTCTTGAACATGGGTCTTATTAACTTCCTTAAACAGATAAGGTAACTAAGATTCAGAGCAGGAATCCATTTATGCAAGCCCCAAAATCTAGAAGTTGGCTAAGCAGGATCAGAACCCTATCCTTGGGTCTCCAAGGCTGAGAGCCCTACACTTGGGCCTGGATAATTGCAACATTGGGCCCATCCATCTCAGGTCCTTGTAGTCTGCCTTGCTGGCCTGTGCTGTGTCATTGTGGAAGGACACCCTGGAGGGGACCCAACTTGGCAAGAACCCAGTGACCATGGGGTCATTTCACCTTTCTGAGTCAATCTTATCTGTTGTGGCTGAGATAGGTTTTAGGGACTTAGATTAAGTGATTCCAGTTCCGCCTTAATCTTTGTCCCCTCTGGGACTCAGGTTCTCCATCATTAAAGGAAGTTGCTGGGTGGGTGGTTTCTTAGAGGTTGTCTGAACCTTAGGTCCTAGTACATGGGTCTATACTGCTGGATACAGAGGAAGGACAGAGAAATAATATCTTGCTAGTCTGTGGCATCAGCAGGGTCCCCAAATGGGGTACCTGAATACAGGATTATGCCCTGTGGGCCCCTGTCAAGGACAGCTGCAGCTTAGACTTGGTCTGGGGAAAGTGAAAGAGATAGCCCAGAGTCCTCTGGGGCTAGACTCCAGAGAGCACAGCTGCAGGAAGTCAGGGCTCAGACCTCCAGGTGAGCTTCAGGTGGGAGAGCTCAGAGTAGGGCAAGGTCTGAGGTGACTGGAGCCTTTAGAAAATCTTCTGGAGGCAGCGCCTGGGTTGGAGAAAGAGCACGGAGTCCAGATCCAGACCCTGTGACCGTGCCAAGTTGCTGCCTCTGCCTAGGCCTGAGCTTCCTCATCACTGAAATGTGACCAGTAGGGCTTCTCTGCCTGCCCTTGGGCACTTCACTCATTCATGGAGAGCCTCCCTGCCTGACCCTGTGCTGGAGGTTGGGGACAGAGAGGGGGACCAAACCCAATCTTTGCCCTCAAGGAGCCTTCAGCGGGTGTGAGGCCAGATACATTACAGGAGGTGTAGAAACCTAGAATGAGTCCTGGAGTGGACATTGGGGACCAAGGAAGGCTTCACAGAGGACGAATGCTCAGGTGATCTCTTTGGAATTGGGTGGAGAACAAGGTCCACAAGGTCCATTCTACAGGAAAAGCTGTGCCAAGATTGCCTGGTAGGAAATGGCAGCATGTTACAGGTAGACAGTTCAGTATGGGTCTTCAAACTTGGGGGGTGGGGGGGTGATTGGACAGCTAGAGCATGGGTCCTGGCGGTCCTAGGGTGCTAGGAGAGGGTTTTTGACAGGGTGAGTGGTGAGGAAGATGCTGCTGCTTTGTCTGCACAGAGGGACCAAGGCCTGCACTAAAGCAGGGGCTGTGGGGATGTGCAGCAAAGGACTGTACCAGAGAGGCTGAGTCCCAGGTAACGGCTGGGACATGTGACAGCGTAACGCTTTGCACTGTGCACACCGGAGTGCTGTGCAGACTGGGGTGCAAGACTGTGGATGTGCAGCTCCCCGTGGCAGAAGAACCACGGCAGTGGGGTGGACACCTCCAGTCAGTGTCCCCACTGGGACTAGACACCCTTGTATGCCAGCTCCCCAGGCTCTGGCTTTTAAACTTTAACGAGCCCCAGCTCAGTTTCCAGCCGAGAGTCTTTAAAGTTTCAGGAGATGAGAGAAAGGAGGGAGTCCTGGAGACAGATGGGTTTTCTTTCTTCCCCTATATCTCCACGCCTGGCTGGGCCACCTAGAGCCAGGGCTGTGGGCACCATGACTCCAGAAACCTGGCACTCTTTGGGGATCTGGGATCTCAGCCAGGTCTCCCTAGTCTGTTCCTGGGGGGCCACAGCCACAGATCTGGAGACCACCTAAATGTACAGGCTAGAAAGCCAACTTTAGCCCTGAGGCCTGTCTTTTGCCCCTGACCTAGGCAGAGTAGCATGCTCTAGGAAAAGGTAGAAGGAAAGCAGCTCAGACCAGGTGTTGGATCTGAGACTGGGACCTCTTTTGATGCCTCATTTTATCCTTTCTGGCATGCTTGAGTTGGCCATGATGCTCCGGCATCCCGGAATTTCAGAAACAGAGACAATGGAGGAAAGTACTAGGCCCAGCACTTACTGGTGGGTTCCATGCTGAATCCAGACTCCTCTCACTTGGCATTAAAGAGTCTGGAGGCAAGTGGAGCAGGTCAGCTGGGGCTTCAGCCTCGCAGTTGCCTCCCTGCTTCCAAGCCGGAGAGTCCTGAAGTCAGACTACTTCTGATGTTTCTGGAACCCTTATGTCCTGGAGCAGGTGAACAATGCTGCATATGTACATTCCTACGCACACACACAGGAAGTGAGAGGCGAGAACCATCTTTGATCTCTCCTGCAGTGCCAGGGTGATTTAATCTCATCCTTTGAGTTTTATGCAGCATCCTGCGTCTGCCACTGCTTTCCTGAGATCTCATCTCCTGGACACCCCTCTCTGTCTTTGGACCTTTCAAGATTGCCTGGAAATTAACACTAGAGCAGGGAGGTGGTGAGTCTTTGGGCACAGGTCTGACAACCAGAAGGGTTGGAGCTCCCTTGTATGTCTCCAAAATTCATTTGTTCAGTCAAGTAGTGTGTGCTATCCAGGAACTCAGTGACCAACCAGACAGGTCAGACTCTGCTGCATGGGGCTACATCCTGAGGGAGAAACAAAGTAGAAGCAAACAAATAAGATGCCAGATGATGGCTGTGTGTTGTGGGGACAGGGTGATGTGCTGGGGGTTTTCTGGTCTCCTGTGTGTAGCTGGATTGTGGGTAGTTGTGGGTGATTATGGTCCTTAGTTCTATAGGTCCTGCACCTCCCAAAACTGCCCAGGTAACAGTCCTGGGGCAGGCACCTGACCAAGGCAGTAAATCCATATTGCATGGGCGTGTGCTTGAGTAAGTGTGTGTGCATGTGAGTACATGCACGTATGTATACTTTGTGTGTCTGTGCTTTTGTGTGTGAGATTCTGTGTGTGTTTCTGTGTCTGGCATTACTCTGTGTGTGTGAGTCACACCCCCTCACTGCAGCAGGATTGTCTCTGATCCAATTATGTCTCCTCAGCTGTCTCCTGGAGACTCCCGCCCCCTGGCTCAGCTCTGGCTCTGCCATGGTTTTTCCCTCCCTGCTTCCATCCAGTCTCCTATCCTGCCTCTGGCCTATCTCTGGGTCTCAGAGTCTCCCCTTGGGCTCTGTTTTCTGTCCCTGCCTCTGTTATTTCCCCCGCCTTTATGTCTCTACTTGTCCCTTTTCTTTGTTTTTTAAACACTTACTTATTTAGGGCCCTCCTTGGTGGCACAGCAGGTTAAAGCACAGCACTATGAAGCTGTCCACAGCCACTGCAGCATGAGTTCGATCCCTGGCCATGAGCTGACCCACATGGTGTTGCAGACCTCTCTTGACCCACCCACTGCTCTCCTCAGTAGTGTATTTCAGTCAGTCTGCCTGTTCTGCTCCCTGCTCTGTTTCTAGTGAATCCTCTCACCCCCTGCAATTCTAGCCTGTACCCCAGTTCTGGTATACATAAATAAATAAATGTATAGGGGTGAGAGGATTCATCAGAGACAGTGGGGAGCTGAACAGGCAGATCTGTGGGAATATATTGCTGAGGGGAGCAGCAGGCAGGTCAGGAGAGGTCTGCTATGCCATGTGGGTCACCTCTCTGGGAATCAATCTCAAGCTGCAGTGGCTGCGATAGCTTCATAGTGCTGTACTTGAACTGGTTGTGCCACCAAGATTTATTTATTTATGCATACAAGAACTGGGATATAGGCCAGAGGTGCAGGGGTGTGTGGTGAGAGGATTCATCAGAGTGGGAAACAGAACAGGCCAATTGACGAAAATACACTGCTGAGTAGAGCAGTGGGTAAAACAGGAGAGGTCTTCTGTGCTATGTGAGTCACCTCTCTGGGTGGGGATCGAACTCAGGCTGCAGTAGTTGCTGATAGCTTCATAGTGCTGTGCCTTAACCTCTTGTGCCACCAGGGATACCTTTTTGTCTCTTTTCTTCCATTCTTTTTCCTGTCTCAGCTTCCTCAGCAAGCCTCTTCTCATGCCTTCCACCCACCCTTCCAGCCTCTGTGCTGGTGCTGAGGATCTAGAGATGGATCAGACCCAGACCTTGCTCTCAGGATCTAGTGGGGAAGACCAGAGGGGCTGGTGACAGTCCTCTGAAGAACTTGGTCTAAGAGAGGCCAGTAGCTGGCAGTATGGTGGGAGGCGTCAGGATGTCTGGGTAGGACCTTGGGTTCCCAGCAGGACCAGGGGCATGGGCGAAAGGTGAGGGAGAAGTAAAGGCAGAGCCCAGAGTAAGGTGGGCCTTTGAGAGTTAGGATTTGATCCTGAAGGCAGAGAGACTGACAACAGGGGCTTTCAAGCTGGGCAGTTGCCATCATCAGCTATGGGTAGAAAGCCCCCAGATTGCAGGGACAGATTTGCCTGGGAGTCAGGGGACAATAATGAGGCCGTAGTGGTGTAAGCATGGACAGTGAGCTGTTGGGAAGGTCCTGACTGAGTGGAATTCAGTCAGAATTCCATGAGTCCAGAAACAAGCTCAGGGCAACAGAGGGGAGCAGCGGAGAAGTGGGCTTTGGGAGTTGATGACGGAGCAGTAATAGACACGGTGAGTGTGGTAGGCCTGTGACCTGGCCAGGGGGTGAGGCCCAGGAGGCTGTTGAAGACAAAGTCTGGAGATCACTAGAGAGTTCTAGGGAGGCCAGAGGCCTCTGACAGTCCCCGAAGCCCTGGGAGGTATTTGCCTTTGTCTTGATGTCTGTGTGTCGGCCTGGTCCCTGGCATGTCTCATTGGTTTCCCTTCACCCCCTCCCTCCCTTTTCTTCCCTTTTCCCCTCTCTGATCTCTTTCTCAGCACTCTCTCCTCTGTCAGACTCCCTGTCTCCCCCAGGACTGGAGAAGATTGGAGGGAGAAGTCTGGACCAGGAGGTCAGCTGCAGAGATGTCAGAGAAGGCTGTCCCTCACTGCAGCAGAGTTGGGGGTGGGGCAGGGGGCCCAGGGAAGCTTCTAGAGATGGGAGGAGGGGAAGGCCGGGGACAGAGGCAGAGCAGGAATGAGTCACTCTGTCCTGGCTGGAGAGCAGTGGAGGGCCCCGTCTGCCGGAGCATACTCGGGTACTGTGTCTCGGGAAGCATCTCCCTCTCCACCAGTCACAATGAGTCCCCACTTCGGAGAAGATGGGCTGGGGGTTCATGGTGCCAGGCCACCTTTCCTTCAGAAGAGAGGGCCATAAATCATTTTGCAGGTAGAAAACGAAAGCTGGAGGTGTGGGGAAGGAGACCCTGTTCTGGGCCAATGTGTGCTCTCTGTTATTTAGCTCCCCTCGTACCAGGCAGAGCCACCCTCACCCACCCCAACCCCTAGCATGGACCCCCAGGGATAGTCCTCACCTTGCCAGGTGCTAGCCCACCTGGGATTCCTTGGTTCTCACATAAAGCTGAGCCTGGTTCTTGGGTAACAGACTAGGAGAGGGTAGACTTTTGGTCATACTGACTTCCATGCTGTTTGCTTCCCTTCCCTTCACTTTTCTCTTCTTTCTTTATTTGTAAAGAGTTATTCCTTTATTGTAAGATTTTTATACTTTTGCATAGAAGAAATGGGGTATAAGCCAGAGGTGTGGGAGTAAGAGGATTCACCAGAGACAGAGTGGGGAGCAGAACAGGCAGAACTGAAACACACTGCTGAGGGGAGCAGCGGGCGTGTCAGGAGAGGTCTGTTGCACCATGTGGGCTAGCTCCCCGATCGGGGATCGAACCCAGGCCACTTTGCCGTGGGAGGGCCATTGCATTGGTAACGCTGAGACTCAACCCCTACGCCATCAGGGAGGCCCAACATTCCATGTCACTTTTCTGAATCTCTGTTTGCAAATGGGCATGATCTTTTTGCCGCCTCCTTAATAACGGAGAGGATAGAAGGAGGTGAATTTGCAAGGTTCTTAGCACAGAGCTGGCACACCAGTAACACTTGTGGATGAATGAATGAACAATGTGAGGTACCCAAGGGACAGCTCCATTTCCTCCAGCCTCAATCCTGGTTCACTCAGGTTACTTCATGGAACTGCATGAACTGCCTCCCTCCCCCGCTCAGTCAGGCTCTGTCCAGCCTCCAGGCTGGTGCTGGTTTCTCTGCCAGGAGCCTCTTCCCCTTCTTTTGGATGCCCTGGCTCTTCTGTTTATCCTTCCCTGTTCAGGTATTCTTCCCTGTACTTCATCCTGGGTTCCCTCTGTTCCTGTCCTGACCCTACCAGAGTTGTCTAGCCCTGTTCCAGTGCACAGGTAGAAGTCCTGTCTCGCTTCACTCCTAGCATGGCACTGCCGTTGACAGTATTTCCAAGGTAATTTAGCATCGGCACAAGCGACCTATGTCCAGCTTCCCTGAGTCCAGTCTTCCAGGTCCAGGGAACAAGGACCTTGGGATTCTGGATAGGTACTCTCAGCTTAAAAAGAAAAGTATGGTTTCTATATCTTATATGAGCTACCTTGATAGAAAATCACCCAGAACCTCAATTTCTGAGTAAGATTTTCCATGCTCTCTTCCATCTGTCATTCAGGGATATAGATGATTTATCCTCCATTTTTTTTTTTTAGGGATTTATTTATTTATGCATACAAGAACTGGGATGTAGGCCAGAGGTGAAAGGGTGTGAGAGGACTCACCAGAGACAGAGTGGGGAACAGACCAGATGGATCTACTGAAATACACTGCTGAGGGGAGCAGCTGGTGAGACAGGAGGGGTCTGCTGCACCATGTGGCTCAGCTCCCTGGCAGAATGAACTCTCATTGTAGTAGCTGGCTATAGCTTGATAAGCTGTGTCTTTAAACCCTACACCTCCAGGGAGGCCCCTATCTGCATTTTAGACCAAGGCATTTGTCCATAACTTTGTATCCTTTTTTGTCCTTTCAACATTGCATCTTTAGAACTTTCTCATTTTGCTACAGGTTTATTAATTCACTGACATGTCCGCAGGCTTCTGGCCAGGCCTGTTCTGAGTTCTCTTGTCTGCCCGGAAACTCCGAATCTCCAGGGTTCTCAGTTGCTGGGCAGTAAGCACCCAGGTGATGCCATTCTTCACCCAGCAGCCCTGGGTGGTTTGGTGTTCCACTATTTTGCCATGGATTCTGCTAGTTACAAATGCCATAATACAGGCATGGAGATGACAGCAGAACTTTTTTCTTGTTTTGTATTTTTTCCTCAGTATTAATTTCTGGTCTTGGGTTTCCACTGAGTTGAAAGATACATTTTTATGCTTTTAAAAATGCGTGCCAAATTACTTTTCAGACTAATGGAGCCAGTTTTTGCTGTCACCAGTTGTGTGATCGTTCATCCTTATAAGCATTGGGCTTTTTAACACTTATTTTTGCTAAGCATTAAGTTGGAAGGAAACTCCATCCCGTTTTAACTCTTCTTTAGTGGTCATAACTACTAAAGGTCTCAAATCAAGATCTCCTGAATCTGATTATGACCTCCTCCCATCCTGCCACCCTACATTCCACTTAATAAGAGGATGAGAGCGAAGTGGTAATTATTGTCAATGCCTTAGAGATTTTGGTTAAAAGTCTAGGAGGGTTTCATGACAACTCTCCTGAAATTCGCAGAAGCACTGAGGGCCACTGGCCACAGCCCCCCAATGTTTAGAAGTCTGAGATCCTCACGTAGACACAGCCCCTTTGTTGACTCACCTTCCATTCAGGCTATAGTTCTTTACCAAGCACCTGTTGTGTCTGGCCGAGCAGGACTCTGGGCCAGGCATGAGGATGTCAGGATGAACTAGGCGCCACAGCAGTGCATGCAAATGAATGCACTGAGTGTGTGCTGGGGAGGGGAGGCACTAGGGTGAAGGAGACAAGAGGAGCAGACCCCAGCCCAACCTGAAGACTTTAGGGACAGGTGGTTCAGGACAGCCCTGCTGAAGCTGGGAGACAAAAAAATAGGAAAGGGGTGTGAGAGGGGAAGTCCCTAGGGGAGGAAGGGCCTTGGCACCCTGCACTCATCAGAACCTTCTCCTCCTACCCTCCTGTCCTCTGCCCTAGGCGTGGGAGTAGATCTTTGGAGTCTCCATTCTAAAAACCCCAAAAACCCAGAGGCAAGGACAGATGATCTATCTTTGTGCTCAATGCTGGCCTCATGGGGCCTTTGGGAGTGGCAGAGCAAAGGGCCCTGAAGCCAGCAGGTCTGTGGTAAGCTGACTGTAAGAGCCTGGAGCAGAGAACAGAGGGGCCACGAAGCTGAGCCTCTGATCTACTTGCATCCCTGGCCTGTCTCCATGTCTCTCAGCAACTCATTTTCTTGACCTGATAGGGTGAGGGTTCTACCTGACTGTAGGTTGTGAGGGGAGCACAAGTGGATTTTTAAAAAAGATATACTTACACATAAGGGAACTGAGGTACAGGCCAGGGTTGCACGGGTGGGGGGTGGTGAGAGGACTTTTCGGAGACAGAGTAGAGAGCAGAAAAGGCAGAGTGGTTGGAATATGCTGCTGAAGGGAGCAGCAGGTGAGATGAGAGAGGTCTGCTGTGCCATATGGCTCACTCCTAGGGTGGGGGTTGAACTCGTGCTGCAGATAGATTTGTAGTGTGGGAGCAGGTGGATTTGTGCAGGGCCTATTATAGGAAGGCCACTGTCCCTTCTCTGTCCATCTACGCCATGGAGGGATGTGGAACATTGTTGTTTTATGCTTTGTTCCTTGTCTCTGTTTACCTATCCATGGGGGTTAGCAAGAAGATGCTCTCCCTGGAGCCTGAACTACTCCCCTCAATAAGGCGGGCAAAAGAGGAGGGGCCTGGGCTGGAGGAAAGGCAGCTGCAGCCAAGGGCCTTACGTATACGTCTCATTTAATTCTCTCAGCTACGCTCTGAGGGGAGGATGACCTATGTTTGACAGCGATACTGGGACTCAGAGCTGAGGTCCTTTGCCAAGACCACAGCTACATAGGCAGGACGTGGTTAACCTAGAGTGCCGGAACTGCCTTGTAAATTTGAGCCTGTGAGGCCTGACTGGGTCTGGGGGACAGTGCAATGGCCAAAGTGTTCTCAGAGGGGACTTACAGTGCAGAGTGCCAGTGCTGAGTTTTGGAAAAGCACAGCCCTGCCTTTGAGCCCAGTGAGCACTGTGGATGGAGATGGGGACCTTGTTTCTGAACAAGGTTCAGAACAACTTCCAGCCAGTAAACCCTTCTGCATAATAATCATCAGTTGCCAGTATGTTTGCTCCGGCTGGGTGAGTTCTGCCCCTTGATGAAGGTGATAGGAAGTTCTGGCTCTTGAACCTGGCATATCTGGCTCTGGTTCTCTGCCGGCCACTGTTAGGCATGTGGCTCAGTCAGTTATCGCATCTCTCTGGGCCTCAGTTTCTGCACTGGCAAAGTGGTGTGCTGTACCTCTCAGGTGTTGGGAGGGTAAGAGCTGTGTCTATGCAGGGTGCAGTATAGTGCCTTTGACAGCTGGCAGAGGTGGTTTTCCCTAAGTCTCAGCCCCTGTGGTGTTTGCTGTGTTTGATAAGCCTTAGTGATTTGGGGCACATGGTAATGGTCACTGAGGCTGTGACTTTGTCAGGACTACAGTCGATTTGCTCCATAGTGCCCCCACCCCTCAGGATGCTGCTTCTCCTTTGAATGTGATTCTGGGAAAGGGTGATTTGCTTAATTAACAGTTATTGCTTCTACAGAACTGTCCGGTTAAATGGTGAGCAATCAGCACAGTCTCTGGTATGTTTCAGAGCCCAGACGGACCCATTATTCTTCTCTGGACCTCAGTTACCTTAAAACAGTTTCCCAGAAACCTTCAGTGGTAACCTGAAGAGTGCTGGTGGAAGAGATGATGATCTAGGCCCTAGTACTTTGGGACAGCCTTGCACTCCATACATTCTGTGGGGAAAGATATTGGAGACCTTCTCCGTGGGGTTTCAGGGTTAGGGCCAGACTTAGATCCACTTGTCTGTGTGTCAGTTCCTTTGTTACTGCAAGGCCATAGCACAGCCCCATGGGGATAAGCAGACTTTTCTGTCTTCTGGGTCCTGGGAGGTCCTTCAACACCTCTGCTCACCACTTCCCTCCCTTCCTTCGCGCTTTCTCCTCTAACCTCGTGCACTTGGGAGGCCTCCTGGAGATGCACGGGCAGGGGGTGGGAGAGAGGAAAGGGATAGAGTGAGACACAGCTTGGGCATTGGCCCCTGCTGTGTGCCCAGTGGCCTCTGTGCTTATTGGACAGCGAGGCCTGGCTGTCCATCTGAAATGCCCGCTCTTCACTTTCAGCAGGTCACCGGTTTGGGCTCAGTCACCTTCTGCTCCTATAGTCCTGTGCTCCCCCCCTCCACCAACTGTGCTCTGTGTCCCTGTCTCCCCACCAACTGCTGCTGGGGCCTCTTTGGGTAGAGCCCAGATCTGGGTTCCCTCTTAGGTCCTCCACTGCCTGCTTGCAGTCATGGCACACAGCAGAATACAGACAGTGGGGAGTAAAAGAGCAGAAGGGCTAGGAAGGTTCTAGGATGAGGCAAGAGAGGAGCCTCTGGCGCAAAATGGGAAGAACACGTGCAAGTCCTCGTCTTGCCCTGTGGAAGGGTGTGTGGCTTCTGGAAGCCTGCTGTAGTAATAGCCGGTCATTTTTTGAGCATTTACTGTGTGTCTGGCAGAGCACATACATTACCTCATTTAATTTAATCACACATCCTCATGATGTAATTAACCCTAATCTTCCTTCACATGAGAAAACTGCAGCTCAGGAGAGTTAAATTTTGTGGTCAAGGAGAGGAGCTGGGCCTGGAGCCCGGGGCTGCCCCGGTCAGCTGCAGCAGTCTTCCCTGACGGCCTTCTTGCTTGCCTAGTCACTTCTTTTTTTTTTTTCCTTAATTAAAAAATGAGCCTTACTCTATTCCTTTTGTAAATTAATCTCCTGCTTTATATATATTTTACAGCAGGTGTAACCCCCACAGAATCCCCCCACCAGATCACCGTGCACCATCACCACGGTCCTCGGCGCTGGTCCCAGCCTCATATCCAGCCACTTCTGACCGTGGCTCTGTGGCACTTGGGGAGCCAGGGTGGGGGGTTTCTGGCCCCAGGGGTTTCAGGCAATCACAGCTGTCTACTTCATGGGGTTTGGAGAGAGTAGAGGACAGGAGACAGCCTATAATTCTCTGGTATCACTTGCTTCCCCCTGCATCTCCATTTTCTCAACTGTAAAACAGCTGCATTGTCAGCTCCCTGCTTGTAATGTGGCTTTAAGGGCTTTGCGACCCAGAGTGCCCCCTTCTCAGGGTAGTGACTCCTATCCCCTATTCTGGTTTTGGGGTGCGGGTGTGCTCCCACGGATCCGGCTAAAAGACTGTCTTGCCTTGGACACAGGGGCTGTGGGTTCAGGCCTGCCCTCCAGGTACTGCTTGCTGATGACTCACCCTTACCTCCACCCTGCCTCTTAGAATTATACTTTGCTGATGTGGGGTGTGACTGTGGCCGCAGTGGGCAGAAACAATGCTGGATATAATCCCACCTCCCCGCCCCCACCCCTGCTTCTTCCTGCAGCTCAGGTTCTCACCCACCCACCCAGTATCCACCTCCCAGCAGGACCCTGCTGCTGATCTCCCACCCCAAGAATCTGCAAAACCTCGTTATCTTAAAGAGAAAATGTTTTGCTGTGTACTTTCAACCCTGTGCCTTTATGGCTCTGCATGCTCGCTCCGCCCACCGTGTGCTGTCTGAGAGGAGACATCTGACCCCTGAAGCCACAACCACCCTGATCCTGGAGTCCCATGGGAAAATGTGCAGTATTGGGCAGAGTGCTCCGTCTGCCACCCAGCCACGGGTACAGCTGGAGTCTGGGGGTACTGAGCCTGGCTCAAGGGAGGAGGCACTTTCTGGCTGGATTCTAGCCTCCAAAGCACAAACATGTTGTCACTGCCCCTCCACACACTCACTGTCCAAGATAATATGCTCAAAGATATGCCAAAACAGCTTCCAAACTTGGTTTGAGAGAAGTGCTGCTAGGAAGCCACTCTTGAGTGCTTCTTGATGGTTAAGAGTGCGGGAAGCTTTGGTTTTGAATCCCTGCTCTGCCGCTTTCTTGCTGTATGATTGGGCAGATTGCTTCATCTCCCGAGCTCTGGTATTCTGTATGTAGCACAGGAAGAGTAGCAGCTCAGAAGTTTGGGGGTGAAGAGTGTGTATTGAATGTCTGGTGCAGCAGCCTGACTGCCACGTGGCTGCTGCATGGAAGGTTGTTCGGATGCTAATGACAGTGCCAGCTCCGGTCCCTGCTGTCTTCTGCAGCACCCTTTCTCACCAGCACACCCCTCCCCTCACTTGGTTCATTCACTGCCTCATTCATTCACTCGTGTTTCTCAGCACGGTGATAGCTGAGACTTAACCCCTAGGCCACCAGGGAGGCCTCTGATGCTTTCTTTTTTGAAAGATTTATTTACTTATGCATACAAGAGCTGGGGTGTAGGCCAGAAGTGGGGGGGGGGGTGTGAGGATTTACCAGAGAAAGAGTGGGAAGTAGAACAAGCAGGTGTATTGAAATACAGTGCTGAGGGAGCAGCGGCTGAGATAGAAGAGGTCTGCTGCCCTATGTGGGATTGAGAACCGAGAACTCGTGCTGCAGTGGCTGGCAATAGCTTGATAGTGCTGTGTCTTTTTGTTTTGTTTTGTTTTCATATTTAAGATTAGATTTAGGGGTCTCCCTGATGGCGTAGGGGTTAAGTCTCAGCACTACCACCTCAAGGTCCCGTCTCAACAGCCTGATTTCCATCCCTGGCCAGGGAGCTTACCCACATGGCACAGCAGACCTCTCCTGTTATTCATCTTAGGCAGAAATAACAGAAGAGCGAGGCCTATATTCTTTTCATTGTGTCCTATCAGGCAGCACCCAGTTGCAACATGTCCTGTTACTAACACTGTTCACTTCTCTCTTCAATTACTGATTAAGGTGGTGTCTGCTAGACTTCTCTGTTATGAAGTTGCTGATTTCCCTTTGTAAATCATAAGTATTTGAAGGGAAGGCTCTCAGACACTACATAAAGATCTACTCCTTTTCAAGCACTCAATTTTATTTATTCATACCTGTATATACTTTATTTTCTTCAGTGGAATATGTTATTATCATAATTTATCTTAATGCAGTTTGTCCCAGATTTTGTCCATGGTCGAGTGTTCAGCTGTCCTACTTTGCCTGGGACTGAGAGGTTTTCCAGAATGTGGGACCAGAAAGCCCCAGCAGAGCCTGAGCAGTTTGGTCACCCTGGGAAACCTGCAAGCTGGTTGTTGTGTCCTCTGGGCAAAGCTCCCACTTCTCTCTGAGAACTTCCTTACTTTCTGGCACAATAAAATATTCCAGGTTCATCTCACATAGTCCCCTGATCCTGCCTTTCAATAAGAGGTGGAAATGGGACCCTTTGGGTGTCAAACTGCACCACACACCCTGGGACCTGGAGCAGAGAGCACTCACTCCACTGCCTGCTGGCGCTCTCCCGCCTGCCTCTGTGGTTTTGCCCTGGCTGTTCTCTCTGCCAAGACTGGAAGACACTTCCAGAATGCACTTCTCCATGAAGTCTGACCTTTTCCTCCCAGGCAGAGCTGACCTTCTCTCTGACTGCAGTGGACAGTTTTGGGCCCCCCCCAATTTCCATGTTGGTCCCCCTCCCTCAACGGGAAACTTCTCAAGGACAGGCACCTGACTATTTGGTGTTCTATCTGACTATTTGGAACTGGGGGTGTAAGTTAAGTGACTGGGTCTAGTCATGCCCCCAAATGAAGCAGAAAAGCAATCTGGAGGTAAAGAGGGAGGTGTCTCATTTGGGGTCACACAGAGTCTGCAGCCTGGAGTCTATTCGTGGTAGACTTAATAGTCCATTTAATTCTAAAATGGGACTGTTATATCTGCATTGCTGTAAGATTACAATGCAGTTGTCTATATGAAGAACTTAAGTGCAGTACATGGGGCCTCTCTGGTGGTACAACTGGCTAGAGCGCAGCATTATGAAGCTCTCCGCAGTCACTGCAGCACAAGTTTGATCCCAACCAGGAAGGTGACCCACATGGTGCAGCAGGCCTCTCCTGTTGCTCCCCTCAGCAGTTTATTTCAGTCAATCCACCTGTTCTGCTCCCCACTCCATCTCTGATGAATCCTTTCACCCCCCGCATCTCTGTTCTTCTATGTATATATGTGTGTGTGTGTATATATATATACATATATATATATATATATATATATGTACCACATCCAGTTCTTATATGTATAAATAAATAAATCATTCTTTTAAAATATAGTACCTGTTGTGTGGTGAGTGTACATGTCAGAATCTCTGGGGACCCTTTTATTTATAATATTTTTTATTTTTGTTTAAAGATTTACTTATTTAGGCCCTCCCTGGTGGCGCAGCGGGTTGAAGCACAGCACTGAGAATCTAAAGCCGCTTCCGCATGAGTTCGATTCCCGCCTGCCCCGGAGGTGACCACATGGCGTGGCAGACCTCTCCTGACCCGCCCGCTGCTCCCCTCAGCAGTGTACTTCGTCAATCTGCCTGTTCTGTTCCCCACTCTGTCTCTGGTGAAGCCTCTCACCACCCCTGGGCCTCTGGTCTGTACCCCAGTTCTGTATGCACAAATAAATAAATCTTTAAAAAAAAAAAAAAGATTTACTTATTTATACATACAGAACTGGGCTACAGGCCAGAGGTGCAAGGGTGGTAAGAAGATTCACCAGAGATGAAGTGGGGAGCAAAACAGACAGATCGACTGAAATACACTGCTGAGGGGAGCAGCAGACAGGTCAGGAGAGGTCTGCCACGCCATGTGGGTCACCTCCTTGGCCGGGGATCAAACTCATGCTGCATTGGCTGCAACTGCTTCATAGTGCTTTTGCACCACCTGGGAGGGCCCTATAGTATTTTTTAGTATTGTAGAAACAGTACTATACATTTTAGAAAATGAGAAATACAGTAAAAAGAAAATAAAACTGTCATATTATACCATGCATTTTGTTTCATTATTCCTTTTAGTTTCAGGCAGCAGTTTCCACCATTTTGTTTTAGTAAATTTTCAGCCCATTAATATTGAGGCTATCTATATTCACACATACCCATTTGTCCCAAATATGTCCTTTCTAGCTGTTGTGCAACCCAGGGCCACATTTCACGTCTGGCTTTATGTCTCTACATGTCTTAGGTAGCCCGATCCCTTCCTTATGACACTGACTTGTAGCACAGACTGGATCAGTAGCCCTGCAGAACGTCTCCCTACATGGCTCCAGCTGGCTATATTCTAGCCTCATGGTGTTGCTTAACTTGTTCTTCTGTCCTCTGTTTCATATAAAGTTATGTATGTCTAGGGCTAGAGGAGTTCACTGGTAGAACACCCAGTAGGTATGCTATGTATTTCCTGTGGCCTGTCATCGCTGTTAGTGGTGCCAGGGTCTTACCAAAGACTGGAGGAAGGCGATGTGATCCTTCTCTCATATGGCTACTTATATCTCCTTTAGTAAAAAGTGATCTGTGTGGCTCCCTTGGTACTGTGTGAATGAGAGATCTTTTAAATTGCACAAGAAGGCCCTCCCTGGTGGCGCAGCGGGTTAAAGCACAGCACTAAGAAGCTTAAACCACTTCTGCATGAGTTTGATCCCCACCTGCCCTGGAGGTGACCACATGGCGCGGCAGACCTCTCCTGACCCGCCCGTTGCTCCCCTCAGCAGTGTATTTTGTCGATCTGCCTGTTCTGCTCCCCACTCTGTCCCTGGTGAAACCTCTCACCCTCCACATCTCCAGCCTGTACCCCAGTTCTGTATGAATAAAAAAATATTTTTTTAAAAAATTGCACAAGAAAACTTGCACATTTGCTGAGGGGAACTTGATCCCAGAGGGGTTTGGACACTTACATTGGGAAAGAAATCACAGAACAAGGACATGAATGGAGTTTTATCTTGCTGAGAGCAAGTTAGAAAAGCCTGTTTTTTTACTTCCGTTTCAGACATGTGATCTAAGTAAAATCCCAGCTCTGTTATTTACCAGTTGCTGACCTTGGACAAGTTGCTTCACCTCTCTGAGCCTCAAGTTATTGTGAGGGTTAAATTATAAGAGTTGTGGTGGGAGTGGCCACCCTGGTGGCGCAGAGGGTTAAGCCTCAGCACTATGAAGCTCTCCGAAGCCACTGCAGCATGAGCTCAGTCCCTGGCCAGGGAGCTAACACGTGGTACAACAGACCTCTCCTGTCTTGCTTCTCTGCTCCCCACCCTGTCTCTTGTGAATCCTCTCACCCACTCTCCCCACACTTCTGGTCTCTATTTCAGTTCTTGTATGCATAAATAGATCTTTTTAAGAAAGAATTTTGGTGGGACTGAGGTAAGGGAGGTAGTTTCTGTACTAGAAGCTGGCATAGGTGTGTCATTTGGCTCATGTGGCTTCTGGGAGGACTGAACAGGGTTCCTAGCAAGAGGTGAGTCCCAGATGACTTCAGAGGTTGCTGTTCCTCATGTCCTCTTCTGTCCCTTTGCCTGTCTGTCCTCCGACCCTCTGACTAAGACTCTGAGCCCCATGTAACCCTGACCACTCATGTGTTTGTCTGCAGTGCCGGATGGAATGCCGTGATGTGCCAGCTGAGACACTCTACGATGTCCTACATGACATTGAATACCGAAAGAAGTGGGACAGCAACGTCATTGAGACTTTTGATATCGCCCGCTTGACCGTCAACGCCGATGTGGGCTATTACTCTTGTGAGCAGGCAAAAGCAAGCTTATCCCACCCGCCTCTCTCTCCTTCCAGGTTTCCCACTTGCCCTCCTTCTGGCCATGCTGCTCAGAGACCTGAGTGCTGAGGTATAGCACTTCCTGGGAGGAGGGCCCAATGCCTTCCCTGACATCCTTGTCCACTCCCAGACAATTGGGCGCAAACACACACGTACACTCGCAAACATACATGCACTCCCGTGTTCGTGTGTACCCATGCCACACATAAACCTAGCATACATAGTCATGTTCATATCCTTCAACCACATGCTACAGATACTGACACATTTTCACACACACACACGGCATTGTTGTTCTCACATTCATATATACATCAGGCCAGAACAGCAGGTTGTGAGGATCAAGAATGACCAGACACAGGAGGGAAGAAAGTTCTGTTCTCTCTTTCTTAGTTCTGGGACTGAGGCCTGGTGGTAGTGGGTACCTGTGTGGGTCCGGGCTGCTGGCAGTTAACTAGGCATCCCTGTAACTCTGGCTGCTGCCTCACCCTTCCTGCAGGCAGATAAGCTGGTGGTCTGGCTGAACTGTCCCTTGCCCTCCACAGGGAGGTGTCCAAAGCCCCTGAAGAACCGTGATGTCATCACCCTCCGCTCCTGGCTCCCCATGGGCACTGATTACATCATTATGAACTACTCAGTCAAACATCCTGTGAGTCGACCTGCCTTCCCTGCTGGGTGGGCAGGGGAAGGTGTCAGGCAGGACTGGGCTGGCAGGCTGCTGCATAACTTTCCTGTGACCCCAGGCCAGACATGAGTCCCTGGCTCAGTTTCCTTCCTCTACAGTCCAAATTATGGCTCTGACCCTCCTCCTGGGTCTCTCAAACACATGAGAAGAGAGCATTGTGGGCTATTGCTGTGGGTGAGTGGGTAGAATGAACTGGCTTGGGTTGCTGGACTGATCAGAAAGGGGGGAGCAAGACGTGAAAGGCAGGGTTCTCTGGCTCTCTGTGAGGTGGGGCTGCCTTGATCTCCATAGCAGGGAAGACAGGCAGGTACAGTTTACCTGGGCAAGGGTGAGCGTGTGTGTTTGTGAGTGCTTATGTGTGTGCTCTTTAACCTTGACTCCACACTGGGGGCCCTCTTGAGGGAAGAGGGAAAGATTCAGAGGGTCAAGGATGACCAAGGCTGGCTCCTCCCTTTCTCCTTACCCCAACATCAGACCTAACCTGGAGCAGATGCCAGGGGATATGAAATCTGTGTGTATGTCTGTGTGTGTGTGTGTACTCAGACACCTCCTTTGTCCCCACCCTGGGTCTTACCTCCCTGTGCCTTCCATCCCCAGAAATACCCACCTCGGAAAGACTTGGTCCGAGCTGTGTCCATCCAGACGGGCTACCTCATCCAGAGCACGGGGCCCAAGAGCTGCATCATCACCTACCTGGCCCAGGTGGACCCCAAAGGTGAGGGCTTGGCCCTGCAACCCTATCATGGGGTCTTCCTATTACTGTAGGGAATGGGGTTTGATCTAGGAATCCTAAAGGCCCCCTATTTGGAGCTATTCTGTATTTTGGGGCACCTACATTCAAAGCACCATTTGAATCAAGGTTTGAGACATGGTAGCTTGAAAAGCACAGACCATGGGGGTAGGCTTTCTCTGCCTGGGCTCTCTTGCTACCCCCATGCTACAGCTTGCTCCTTGGTCACTGCTGCTCTGTTCTTTCTGTCTTGCTGGCTCTCATCCTCTGTCCATCCTAGAAGCCTGGGTTTTCTCGTCCTCAGGCTCCTTGCCCTCTGGAGAATTCAGCTACTGCCAAGGCATCTGTGGCCCACTGACTACATTCTCTGCTGAGATCCAGACCATTGGATCCTGCGGCCACTGGACTCCTAAACATCATCCTCAGGATGTTTTCTAGGTCCTGGAACTCACTATGCCCAGTGCTAAACTATCTTCCCTCCTAACTTAACTTCTAAATCTCTGCCCACCCAGTCACCATGTCAGGAACCTGTGAGTCATCTAGGGCTCCTTCTCCCTCATTCCAGATGCAGCCACTGATTAATTTTGATTCTGCTTCCTAAACAGCCCCTGAATCTGTCATTTCTCTTCATCCCAGTCACCTAGCAGTCTATGCCAGCTACCAGAGGAATTTTTCCAAAACATTTATTTTCTTATGACTCTCTTTTGCTGGAAATTCTTCTGTGACTGTCCATCACCCTCAATATGAAGTCTGGGTCCCCTCCCAGGGTTCATAGTCGCTCCTCATACCTTCCATGCGCATGCCTCCCTGTCTTGTTAGCTCTCTCCCTTCGCCTAAAAAATACCTCTCTCTGCCTTCTTCCCAGCTCTGGGGCGCTTCAGCTGTTGTCTCCTTTATGCCAAATACCCATGGGTTTGCCGGCTCCCTGCATTTGTTCTGTGGGCCCATCCCACATGCAGTGTGCTGCATTCACTGTTTGGCCCCTCAGACAATAAGTTCCTTTCTGGGTTGGCTCGGGGTGGGTATCAATGAATGGTTGTGAAGTGAGTGAGTGAGTGAATGAGTGAATGAGTGAATGAATGACCAGGGCATCCATTCAGAGTACTTGATGTTCACCTTGGATACCCTGGGCATCTTTGCCTGGCATGCCCTAAGCCCCATCAAGAGACCATTGGCCCAGGCCCAAAGCTCCCCAGCATCTCATTAAGAATGTAGAATGTCAGAGGCAGAGCAGATACTTGGGAATGACGCAGGGTGGAGTGTTGGGCTGTGGATTCCAGGTCAGGTCAGGCTGGGGTGCTCAGCCAAGAGGGCTGTGTTAGTGAGACTTCCCGGGGGTGGGGGCTTGGAAGGACTGGCAGAGGGGCTGAGCACAGGGCCATTCACAGCAGAGGGCTTGGGCATGGGAAGGGATGTCATTGTGAGCAGAGGGGAGGCTTAGTGGGTCAGGATTTTTATCCATATGTAGCCTGTGATCCCCTTGGATCCTGTGGTTTTTTTCCATGCTACCCTCTGGGGTCCAGCAGCAGCCGGGAGGGGGGTAGAGTTGAGCCTGAGGACCTTGGTCTTAGGTAGAAAGTGGCATGAAACGCCTTTTCCTTACGCATACTTCTCCCCACGGAGAAGGGGGCTGCCTACCTGGAAGCGCCAGGCAGGAGGAAGGGGGCTAGTTTGTGTGTTTGGTGGGTAATGGGATCCCTGAGACTACTTTTTCCCTCCCACTCACTACTCTTCCCCTGCTCTCATAGGCTCCTTACCCAAGTGGGTGGTGAATAAATCTTCTCAGTTCCTGGCTCCCAAGGTGAGTAACCTTTAGCCTGTGAGGGCATGAAGGCTGGGAGAGAAGTGGTGGTCTACTTTGGGGTGGGGGGGTGGAGTCAGAGAAGGAGACTGGGAGTCGGGGCATGGTTAGGGATGAGGGATGGGTTACCGAAGCTGTCAGTTGGGGAGCTAGAGGGAGGGGCGTGGCAAAGAGCTAGTCCTGGGCGGTGTTCACCCCTGATTCAGTGGTGTGGTGGGCCCACAGGCGATGAAGAAAATGTACAAGGCTTGTGTCAAGTACCCTGAGTGGAAACAGAAGCATCAGCCGCACTTCAAGCCCTGGTTGCACCCGGAGCAGAGCCCATTGCCAAGCCTGGCGCTGTCAGAGCTGTCCGTGCAGCACGCGGACTCGCTGGAGAACATCGACGAGAGTGCGGTGGCGGAGAGCCGGGAGGAGCGCACTGGCGCGGGCGGTGAGGGCAGTGACGATGACACCTCACTCACCTGAGCCCAGCACCACCCCAGGGACCTACACAAGACTGGGCAGGGCCCGGGGGCCATGGATCCTCCATGCTTTCTCCCCTCCCCTGCCCCTTGCGCCTACTAGGGACGCTGGGCTGGCCCAGGTGGGCGCTGTGGCCTGGCTGGGCACAGCCTCAATAAACTATCCCACAGCCTCAGCCAGCTCACCACTATGCCTGCTTCACGCCTCTCCCGACCACCTGAGGGCCTTGGCCCCCTTGTTCTGAAGTTCCTTTTGGTAATTTTATTATTGACCTCCAGTTCTTTGCTCCTTTTGGCATCGCCTCATTTCTCCATATGTGGCTGGGGGACTAGGGGGTGTCACGTGGCCAACATGGTGTGTTCTCCTTGTGTCTCTTCATCAGGTCACTCTTCATCCCTCCACCTGTCCTTGTGTGTTCATTCTGCCATTCACTCCAGGCTATCTGCTTAATTTTCACTGTTCAGAGGCAAGTCAGGAGTCAGAGAGTGGGGTTTTGCTTTATCATCCAATGCCAAGGTTCTTTGGTTCCATATGGACTGGGGGTTTTAGTGGCCACATGACTGTGGGCCACAGAGCTGGGGCTGGGGAAGCGTGTTCTCCAAGAGAAAGATTGGTGTGTGTGTGTGTGTGTGTGTGTGTGTGTGTGTGTGATGTGAGGCTTCTTGGCTTCTAGTGTAGTGGAGGGACTAGGCCCTGTGATCCAAACCCTCCTAAGAACATTTTAAGACCTCAGACTCGTGTTAACAGAAAGGGTGACCCCTTAGACACTGTCAGCAGTCAGATGCCAGACCTCTGGTCCTGTGTTCACCTGGCTGCTTTGAGATTGGGGCTTCCTCTGTTCTCTTTAGCCCTCAGGTGCCCTCTACTTCCAGAAGGCCAAATCCTACTCTCAGGTCTGGAGGAAGAACTTGTGCTCTGTCCCTCCTCTGCACCCAATATGAATTTGAGGCTGGGAAGTTTCCCGCAAAGACCGGCTGGCTCTCCCCAGCTCCCAAACACCTTACCAAGAAGACATAATGTACTTAGAGTTCACTCTTGCCAGTCAGAAGTAGGCAGGAAATTCTGTAATTCATCAAGTCTGAGGTTCTAACTCCAGGTTTGCCCAGTACAGACTTGGTAACTTTGGGTAAGTTCTAGAACTTCTTAGAACCTCATTTTCTAATCCATAACCTGAGGTGATAGTTTTTACCTTGGAGCAAAAGTAGGAGGATTGAGATAAAAGGAGTAAATTGCTCATCACTGGGTCTGGCGTGTAGTGGATGCTCTAATTAATGACTCCCGATCTCAGCATAAACTTACTCTGTGCTCCACTGTGGTGAGGTGGTTCTTCCAGATATCCCTGTGGAACATATGGAGAAATAGAAGCAAATTTCAGGTCTCTGAGGTGCCCCAGAGGCAGGAGCCATGAATGACTGCTAAGCCTGGAACCCACATCTACACACTTGCTGGTGGTACTGGCAGGAATCTCTCCTCCCTACCAGGGATGGTGTCTGATGCCAGGACCTCAGACTGCAGCTTTTGACCAAGGTACTTTCGCACTGTATGTCTGGGGAGCCTCTTCCCTACGACTCTGTCTTTGCGGGATTGGGTCCAGGGGGAGAAGTGGGATATCCTCTGAGAATGACGTGGGGAAAGACTTCGTGGAGGAGGTGTTCAAGGACCTGGGTCGTACTTTCTCCAACTGCTCCGACCACTCTCGGGGGACTGAACCCCTGGGGGTGTGCGGGTGTACGGCGCATCTCCCCCGTGGACAGTCATCTGGAGAAGGGGTGGCAGGAGGCAGGGAGACTCAGGGTAGATGGAGACTGAGATGAAGGTAGTGGTGGGAATAGAACTGAGACCAGAGAGCAGCGAGAGGCACTGGGGAGATACACCCACCGATCCTAAAGGCTCCCTGGCAGGCGAACTCAAAGACCGCGACTAGGCGGGGCCGGGGAAGGGGCGGGTCCCTGCCCTTTCCCCGCCCTCCCCTCCTGGGGCGTCACGTGGGGGCCGGCGGAAGCGCCCGGCGGGGTGGGCGCGCCCCGCCTGCAACCGCGAGTTGGCTGCGACGGCGTGAGTCTGTGGCGGCGCTGGGACCCGGGGTCCCGGCGTGGAGTCTTCGCTCAGATCAGGTTAGTGCGGCCGGCGCGGCCTCTCCGTCCGCCGTCCCTCCGCCAGGTGCGACCGGAGTTTCCCCATTCCTCAGAAGGGAACGCCGAGGTCGCGGACCACTGCGCCCCGCGCACTTCCGCGGGCGTTTCTCCGGGTGTGGGGGCCACAGTCTCCTACCCGGTGGGGTGGGGTTCGTCTCCTGAGGATGTGCGGGCGGGCCAGAGACGGGAGGAAGGAGGGCAAACCGGAGGGACTGGGGGCCGCCAGCGCTTAGCCCTTCTGCGTGAAGGCTCCCGGGATCTGGGGCAGCCCACCGTCAGGCACCTCAGTAATGTGAAGGCTCCGTTGTTGACTATTGTTGACCCTTTGCTCTGGACCTGGAGTTCTGTTGACCTTGGGCAGGCTACTTCCGGTCGTGTGCCTCAAGTCCCCATTAGTAAATGAGGGCATGGTCTCCCAGGAGTTCCTATCTGGCCCAATTTCTGGAAAAAGAGGGTGTGTACACAAAACAGGGTCAAGCCGTTAAGCCGGAGTGGGTGGTTGGGACTAGAGACCCTCCTTGGATGGCCTGGCATTAAGTATTTGGTGGCTGGGGAATTCTCCTCAGGTATCACAGTGTGGCTTCAGTCTTTAGCCACCCTCTCCTCTTGGGAAGCCTTCCCTGACTCCCAGACTTGGGGAGTGCTGCAGGGCTGGAGGGATATCTGGGGGTACTCAGAGAAGGATTCTGTATTCTGGGACCCAAGGGGGTTCATAGAAGAACCAGGTTGCCTGCTCTCGAGCAGAGAGCCCAGGCGAGGAGAGACCTCCCAGCAAGCTCATTACAGGTTAGAAGGAGCCCAGTAGTCAGGAAGACAGGTGCAGACAGGTTAGAGGGGTAGAATCCTGGACGAGGACTCTTTGGAGGCTCAGGAAGGTGGAGATGACTGGAATGGTCTTAGCAGTTAAGTGGTAATTCACAAGGATAAGGCTTCTGTAGGGGAGAGTGGAACTTGTACACAGGGAGGAATTTGCATGGTAAATTTGAGGCATGGCAAGAAGATAGGTTTACTGAAAGGATACTGAAAGGGTAGCCAAGGGCAGAGTGTACAGAAAACTTACCACATGTCCCATGGTGGGTGGGGATTGTCCAGATCCTGACATGAGACTTTGCCTTTCATTACTGGTTGCTCCCTGAAGTTGGGCAAGAAGGAGTTGTTCCCTGTAGAATCTTGCCAACTGAGGAGGTAGAGGTGGACAGAAGCCACCAGGCACCCAGCTTGACCCCAGGTCTTACTGGGGCACTTAGACTTCTCCATAACCCCAACCTTACCCCCACCACCTTCAGCCATGCTTTTCCACACATTAAACCTTGTGGGGGTTGCTTTCCTTCCCCTCACCTAAGTTTGTTCCCCATTCAAATCTCCTAGGTAATTTGCAATTTCAAAAGTGAACTGCTGTTGCCTCCTTCTGCCTGCCTGCCTCTTTCTTGCAGAAACTCTGTGGGCAAAGGGCTTGCAGAACCAAGGGGATGATTGGGACCTGACGCAGTCCCTGTGCAGCCACCAAATGCTATGGCTCTGCAAACCTTGGAACGCAGAGCCTCCATTTCCCCATCCGCAGAATGGGATGATGAGCTTGGGTCCATGCTCCAAAATCCTGTTTCACAGTCAGGACATCTGTCTCAAACCATTGCAACAGAGTAGTTAGGACTGACCAGGTCAATAACAAAATGAGTGTTTAATTGTTGTAATGGTTGCAGTAATAGTAATAGCAGCAGCTGCTGTTTCTTGAAAACTTACTGTGCTCCAAAGAGAAACTGTGCTGGGCTAAGAACTGGGCCTAACTGAATAAATCCTGCTCCCAGCAGTGAGTGTTTAAATGAAAAAAAAGGAAGAACCTAGGTAGGAAAAGCTCAGTTTAGAGGGGTAAGGGGCGCCTGAGTGTCCTAGTGGCTAGTGGTGAACAAGCCCAATACTTACTGTAGGGCATTAACTCAAGAGAGAGGAGTCCCCTCCGTTCTTCAGGGCTCTTCCCTCCCCACCTCACCCTCTTGGCTTTGGCCAAACTCAAAACCAGCCGGCTTATGCCCAAACAAGTAGCCTCTGTTCCCGGGGTGGGGGAGGGGAGGCAGGCCCTGGGCTGCAGGCCCGTCTGTCCAGTGCTGACCCTGGCCCTCCGCCCTGCACTCTGGATCTTAACCCTTGGGGGCCTGAACTGGTTTCTGGGCTGCTAGAGGGCTGGTACCCCTTACCACCACTGCCCCCTCCATCCTACTTTAGGCTCCCAAGGGTTCTGTTGCAGCAGAAGGGAAGGCGGGGGGGATGTGAGTTGGAAGTGGAGAAGGAAGGAAGGAGTGGAGTGGGGGTAGCAGGATAGGAGGGAGGCTGGAACAAACAGGTCATGGACAGTGAGAGGCCACTTGGCCCCACAGTTTTTGTACAGATGGAGAGACTGAAACCAGGGATCAGAGATCAGGGACCAGAGCAGAATCATGCATCAAGCCCTGGTGGGATCCGGCCTGACCCTGACTCCTAGTTTGGCTCCTCTTGGGGAAAGGAGAGGGGAGGGGAGGATTTCTTGCGCTGACTACCTCCTGTGTACCTGACACTGCACGTTTGTTGCTTTATTTAACGTCAAATCGCTCCATGACAAGGGTCACCCTCCTGTAATGTCGGGGAAGAAAGTGAGAGCTGAGTAGTAGTTGCAAGAACATCTGCAAACACGCTGATGTTATGAAACAAAAATGTCAGCACTTGCATGTAGATTAACCAATGTAGTCCCCCGACAACCAGTGGAGATAGACATCATTCTGCAGATAAGGAAACTAAGAAACTTGGCTAGGATTACGGCAAATAAGTGGTAGAGACAGGATCAGACTCAGGCATTTGCTTCCTTTGGCCTGATTTTCCCTCCCCCAGCTGACCTTATCCCTTGAGCTAAGCCCAAGGTTCAGCTCTGTGAGGGTCTTTCCTCTGGGTGGTGGCCGAGGCAGCTGTGAGAGGGAACCCCAGCCGCACAGACCCAGCCCGCCCCTTAGCAGCAGAGTCCACCCCTGGGGTCACCCCCTCACCCACCCCTCTGGCTCAGTCAGGCTGGATTCAGCCCTTTTATAGCCTCTGCAGAGAGGTGTTCGGATTTCAGCAAGGGGTTCTGTGTTAAGGGAGGCTCCTTCAAGGGTGTGAACAGTAAGAGATTATAGGGGGCCCTCTGATGTCCCCTGCAAATGCACTTCCCACAAAGCCCATGGTCTGCTGCTGACTTAACATCAGTGCCCAATCCTGATCAGAGAGGACATCTTGCCCACTTGACCGACTCCTGTCAGACTGCCAGAGCCATGCTTCCCAGCCAGGGCTCTAAGGAGGATTGTCCAGCCCAAAGAGGAGATGACCCCACGTGTCAGGGACTGCCTGTGGGTGTAGTGTCTGGCTGGTCTTCCACGCATCCTTTCTGTGGAATTTCTTTGTCTCATCCCTTGAACCATCATTCAGAAGGCAAAATCTTGTTTCACTGTCAGGACATCTGTCAAACCATTGCAACAGCGTAGTTAGGACTGATCAGTTCAACAAACAAATGAGTCTTTAATCGTAATTGTTATAGTAGTAGTAATAGCAACAGCTGCTGTTTCTTGAAAACTTACTGTGTGCCAAGCAGGCTATGTACTGATTTCATTTAATCCTCAACAATCATTTTGGGGGCAGGTGCCATTCCCATTGTACAGATGGGGAAATAGACCTGGAGAGATTTGCCGAGATCATCCACTATATAGAAGAGCTTCACAATGAGGCTCCTGAGCACTGGGACGCACCACGGGCAGAGGAGGCCAACCCCATTCTATGCTGGAAACTCCCAGTCCAAGTGGGAGGCCGGGCCCGGAGGGCCACCTGGGCAGGCAACATTGCCGAGACCCACAGAGGGGGATGCCTGGGAAGTCACCCTGCTGGCAGACCGGGCTGGCTGCTGCAGCGTGCTGATCTCTCAGACCCAGCCTCAGCGTGAGCACCTTCTGGTGAGTTTCCTCAGGCCCCATGTCACTGATGGGCACACTGAGGCCAGTTGAAGTGAAGTAATTTGCCTGAAACTTTGCAGCTAAGAAAGGGGAGACCCAGGACTGGCACCCAGACAGGGGACTCTGGAGCTTGGTCAGGGCCTTCTGGGCCTCTGAAGCTCTGAGCTTCCTTCAGACACTACTTATCTGCCTTGTCACAGGCTCACATTTTTTTTTCTTTATTACTAGTTTATTTTAATTGTGGTAATATTAGGGTACTACAAATATATAGTCAGATAAATGGTCAGAGAAAGACAAGCTTAAAAACTAACCCTTGAAAAGTAACTACAGAACAAAAAATCACTGGCTTTGGAAGCCACATTCAACTTGAAAAGTTATGGAACGTAATAACTTTTAATTTCATTAATTCACATTCTTCATAAGCAAATTAAAAAGTTCAATGATTTGATTGCAAAACTTCTTTCAGTCTGCTCTACCATTGGGATCCTTCATTTCTTTAATTCTTGACCTTGGTGAGAAATCACTGTGAATTGCCTAAAGCACAAAACAGAAATATTCCCTTATTTCTCCACTTTGTCACTTCTTAAGACATGAGGTTACATGAAGAATGTGGCCACAGGAGTGGGGATTCCCAGATGGGTCTGATCCTTTGTGGTATATTTGCTTTCAGTTACTGCTCAGAACTCAGGGTGTCACCCCAGTTTTCAAATGACCCTGTGGGGGCACAGCAGAGGACGGCATCTATGAACCAGAAGCAGGTTCTCACCAAGATACTCAGGCTACCCACACCTTATCTGCAACTTCTAGTCTCCAGAATTCTCCCTTCCTGTTGCACTGACACACTACACTGAGAAACGGAGCGAGCTGGAGGACGCAGGATGCCCAGGCTCAAACATTTCTCCCCCACCTTTCAAGATATCTGAGATCTCACAGGGCCTGGTAACAGTGGAATGAACGAATCTGGGAAATGGTTCCAGAGTTAAGAGGAAGCAGAGAGTCCTCTGTGCTGCTGGGTCACAGAGGACCAGAGGAGGATTCGGGGGTCAGAGGTAGATGGTGACCTGATCCCAGGAGCCCAAGGGAAGGTACTGCTCATCTTCTGGGCAGAGAGGAAGTGCCTGGACTGAGTACCTGCAGAATTCCACAGTGCCCTGCCCAGCTTTTTCTGATGCCTGTCTGGGTCTGTGGGCACAGCAGCTGCCTTCAGAGGGCCCTGAGCCTGGGTAAGGGAGCTTCTGCATCTAAAGTAGGCCCATTTCGTCCCCGTGGAAGACTTTGGTTGGGAGAGCACCTGGGGTCCTACTTCCCAGCCCCTCCCTGCACCATATGCCTCTGGGACCACGGTGAGTGCCAGTGTGCTGTCTGTGTCAAGAGTGAGTCCAGAAGCATCCTGGGAGGACCTGCGCTTTTGCCCCGGTATTCGTGTGATCAGTATTCGAGGTCTCAGTGGATGGGGGTGGAGGGTCCTGCCCTGCACCCCCTGCTATGTGAGCTGAGTGAGGCTTTCACACTCTTAAGACTTTCACTGTCCTTCAGGTGTCCAGGTTGTGGTTCTACAGCTAAAATGTATCATTTGGGAAGTTTGTACCCTGGTGGGGACAAGGGGCTCTGGGTTCAGAGTTGGGGACGTGCTAAGCCTCGGGAGATCAGAGGTCTAGGAAGTGTCTAGGTTCTTTCCAGTTTCTGTTCCAGGGATGTGAACCAGGACACTCGTTTGCCTCTACTGCCTGTGGCCTGAAAACCCATATTTCTCAGTGCAGACCTGGCCTAACCTAATTGAAGGAGAGGTTTGCTTCAGTATCTTTGAGGTCCCCTGAGGAACTCAGGGGATTTATGTATTTATGCACACAAGAACTGGGGTACAGGCCAGAGATGCGGGTGTTGAGCAGATACCCACGAGACAGAGTGGGGAGCAGAACAGGCAGGTCGGCTGAAATACACTGATAAGGGGAGCAGCGGGTGAGAAAGGAGAGGTCTTCTGGGCCATGTAGGTCAGCTCCCTGATTGGAGATTGAATTTGGGCTGCAGTGGCTGTGGATAGCTGCACTTTACTTGCACCACCAGGGAGGGCCCTCTCCTCCTGCTTCTTCCAAGGAACAGACTAGGGGCCTGGGCCCTGGTCCTGACTTGCTTTTGACTCTCACTTCCCCGCTCTGGAAGTAGAGAGGGTTGGCTTGGGTGGTTCCTAAATGGATAAGGAGCATATGGCTGGGTGTCATGGTGCTGGGGAAGGTGGGCAGGAGGGTAGAGCTGTAACTGGGTGGCCACTAGGGGGAATGGAGGATGGAGTTCTGTCCAGTCTTTGGCCACTGATTAAAGTGTGACCCTAACAGGCCATCACTTGGGTGATGCTGTCCATGTGTAAATTCAGAGATGTGCATTCAATCGATAGGTATTCACTGTGTGCCAACCTTAAGCTGGCAGCTGGGGGCACAGGAACATCAGACCCTGGTCTTGCCTTCTGGTAGCACTTAGTTGGGGTTAGTGGTGAGAGAGAGAGTGTGTGTGTGTGTGAGAGAGAGAGAGACATACTGGCAGTGACTTCCCCAGTATGTGGGCATGGGAATCAGAGATTGCTTTCTGGAGCAGGTGACTTAAGCTTGAAGGATGGAGGTAGTCTGGGAAGTAAAGTGGCAGGGATGGGAGTGGAGGGGATGAGAGCAGAGAGGAACCAGAGGATGGAAAGCTCTTTGAATCCAATTGGGTAGTGGAGAGCCAGGGAAGGGGTAGGCAGGCAGGGGAGAAGCAGCGTCTGCCTCTGTGGGGTTCGGCAGTGCTTGGTCTCAAGGCTCTTGGAAGACCTGGGAGGTTCTGGCCTGCTAGGGGACGGTTGAGGGGTCTGAGAGTTACCACTTCCTCTGTGTGGGTGAGGGCTCCCCCAGCAGTGTTTATCAGGCCGACACTGCAGGAAGTGGCTGGGACAGCCTCCGAGGTGGAGAGAAGGGGCAGACCTAGCCACGGAGGGTGCCGGGGAGTCTCAGTTGAATCTCTTGCTCTGAGAACTTGACGTCTGCCTCATCCTCTCTTAGCTGTCCCTCTCTTACCTGTGTAACAGGCACCTGTCCCCAGCTCCTGATCAGGGTGAGCCAGGTCTTTGCAGCTGTCCATGCTCCTATTTCATACATTTGTCGAGCACCTGCCAGACACCTCTAACCAGGGGAAACTGATGTTTCAATACACAACGCAGTGTCCAGTGGCCACATGTGAGATGCTGGAAAATGAGCCAGGATAACGAGATAGACCAGTGAGGTCTTAAAGGAAGGGAGGCTTTGTGTTGGAGAAGGTGCTGGAACAGGGAGCCACGCCCTCCAGACAGAGGGAGCTCCGGCGCCCAGCCCCAAGCAGGCCTCAGGGATAGACTGGATAGCAGCAAACAGATGAGGCGGCCAGGTGCCCACGCGGCCTGGAGGCTGGCTTGGGCTTTCACTCTGAACTGTCCCAGCTGTGAGGAAGGTGGGACGTCAGTGGGGAATGAGAATGGCTCAGACCCGGATTTTGTTTTGGAGGCTCACATTTACCACCTGTGAGGCCAGGTGGTGCTGTCACCAGTGCCACTAAACAGATGACGGACCGAGAAGTCTCACTGCGTAGGGACCCTTGTCTGCCTGCCTGCGAGTCTGTTGCCCATTGCCCTCTGCTCCTCCCAGCTTCCTGTCGTCAGAACAGCAAGCATGTTAGCTCGGCCACAGGGCCCTTCTCAGCCTGCTCTCATCCCCCTCGCCATCCCAGGCTCCTCTCTACCTGAACCCACACGGTCTCCTCTGAGGAGATGGCGCAAAAGGAGGGGCCAGGCAGCCGGCAGCTCAGATTCTAGCTCCTGTGTTATCTCGGGCAAGTTACTTAACCATTCTGAATTGTTTCTTCCTCACCTGTAAAGTGGGCTGAAATCATCCATTTTCTAGATTATTGTGAGGATTACCTGAAACGATCCATGTGACTTCTTTAGGACAATGTCCAGGAGATGATAAGGCCTCCATAGCCACAGCCTTTTGTTGTTGTAAGCAGGAATGATTGGTTTGATTAAATGGTTTAGGGCACTCCCTGTCAGTTGTAGGGAAGATACCAAGTCAGAGTCTTCCCTGTCTCCCTGTCTGGCCTCAAATGATGGGGGAGGCTGAGGTCATGGACAGAGTTGGGGCTGCCTGTCTCCCTCTCTCCCTTCCGCTCCCTGCCTTGTCTCATCTGGTTTTGGCAGTTTCGAGGGCCCCGCTGGTCTCCTGGCTTCTCCATTCCAGGGGCCACCTACGGAGAGGGTAGGCTTGAGTCACTTCTCCTGGGCGGCTAGTTCTGGGGTGTAGAAGAGCCCAAGTCTGTGCTGCTGGTGGGCAGGTGCTGCAGAGAGGACAGCGTCAGCAGCTTTCTCTTCCCCTTCTTGCCGGGGCCAGAGTGGCCCTCAGCCCTGCAGCGGGAGCTGCAGGTACCTGCGTCTTGAGCAAGTCGGTCTCTGGTGTGTCCATTTTGCTGCCTGGGATTCTGTGGTCTGCCCTGTGCACCTGCCCACCCCCTGTGGTCAGCCCTGTTTCTTCCTGTTTCTGCCTCTTTTACAGTGTTAAGGACCCTCTCCCCCCACCTCTAAGGCAGTGGGCACAGAGGAGGATCTTCTGGAGTCACCTTATCACACCTCAGCCACCCCCTTACCACGCAGGCCCTGCCTTTGCAAGTGAGGTCCTTTAGGTATCCACATTTCATCGCCACACCTCACTCTGTCTGACCCTCCTCCGGATGGGTCTTGGCTATGAGGGGGAGCCCCGGGCAAAGTTGGGGAGAGGTAAGGGCCAGGGCGAGGGTGGGATCTGATGCTGTGAAAGGACAAGCCACAGGAGTCTCACATTTACTAATGGACCTAATTCTACTTCCCATTTGAAAGCTCTCTGCTGCTGGTCTCAGGGCCCCTGAGAGGGGACTTATTGGATTAGCTATGCCTCACCCCCTGGAAGGAGGTGGTTTTGGGGGAACAAACTGGAACAGACTCAACTCTAATAGACTGAAAACACCTTGATTATTTTTTATTCAAATTATAAAAATGATATGCAGCTGTCAAAACTTCAAACAGGACAGACATGAAAGTTGTAGAGAATAGGGTGGGAGTTAGGGCTAGCCCTGAAATTGAGGTAAGCAATGTCCACTGCCCTGTGGTCTTTAATGTCCATCACTTTGACACTTATTGGGGTAATGCTGATCAGGCTTCCTCAAGGAGACTGATGAAATATCCTACCTCTCACAGGCCCCCCGGCATGGAGGTGAGTGTTGTGCACTGTGCGGGAGCACCTGGCTCAAGGTGGAGGCCAGAGTCCAAAGAAGGAGGCCCGGAACCTGGCTTGTCCTGCCGAGCTGCTGCCCTGCTCTGGGACTCCTGAAGGCAGAGGCACATTTTTGAATTTATTTAAGTGCCTCATCTAGTTGGAGGCGACCCTGCTTACCAGAGAGGAGAGATGGGAAGATCAGTGCAGAATGCACATTTGTGGTGCCTGGGCCACCCAGAGAGAGGGGAGGGGTCCCCTCCTGGACCCTATAGGAAAGCAAGGCTGGAGACAGGGTGTGTAATCATTAGAAGTTGGGGTAACTCCAGACCCTTTTGGGGTCCAGACAGGAGCCTGCCTATAAGGCCAGAACTCTAGACTCCTGTGGTCAGGACCTGCCAGGCCTTGGGGCTAGGAACGGGAAGTATCCGCTTCCACATCAAGAAGTGAACAGATGATGAGTGTGGCCTCTAGTACGTATGTGATGACTTGTCATGGTCATCTGAGTGACAGCTCTGCTTCGTGTAGGGAGAGCGAGGCTCAGAATGTGACCTGACTTGTCTGGGGCTTCAGGCAAGAAGTGGTGGAGCCAGGACTGGAACCTGGGTTTGCCTGTGTCCTGGAGGAGGGACCTCTGGCCTGGAGCCTTGGGGCTCACCAGTGGCCGCAGCTCCTGCCAATGGGCAGCGGCTCTTCATGCACCCAGGCCCTGGAGCCCTCCACTCAGTGCTTACTGCCTTGGACTACTTGCCAGACCCACTATCCCAGGACCTACCAGACAGCCACATTACAAATGGAAAGGGCAGAAATTTGGTGCCTTTGTCCGTGACAGGGCCGGAACTGGGGGTAGGTCAAGAGGTCCCACTGTGCCTGGTTGGGGCCCATATGCAGTGGGCACCAGTTCCTTCTTGGCCCATAGGCCAGCTATGCTGGCTGAAGATACACCTGTTGCTTTGCCCAGCAGGGCTGGAGGGAGCTGGTTCCTGCAGAGGGGTGGGGGCAGGCACACTTCTGCACTCTCTGGGCTGGGAACCCAGCCCCCACCTAGTTCCTCATATCTAAAGGAAGTGTTTCCAAGGCCTTTCACCCACATAGCACAGTCCTGAGAGGAGTCTGAAAAACACCCAGGAGGGCTGCAAATCAGCAGCGACCCTCCCCACAGGTATCACCTGGTGAGTGGGCTATGGTGCTGGGTGGGGGAGGGTGGTGGGATTATTGGATATCGTGGGGCTCTGGCCCTGTGTAGATAGTTAAGTTGTTGGTTGGGAGTGTGGGGGCCTGAAGGATGGGTGCAATGGGGGGCAGATCTGCTGGGTGGGGTGGGAGGTGTGTGTCCCTGGAGGCCATATGAGGTGTGCTGTGGGTGGGGTGTGTGGTTTGAAGACAGGGGCTGGCCAGTGCTGGATGTGTATGGTTCTTGGTTTCCTGTGTGGGAGCTCCTTGGGGTTCCCTTAGGTATGGGCTCTGGGGTTCCTGACACAGAGCAGGGCTCTGTGCAGAGGGGCTCAGAGGATGTCATCCAGAGAAGGGTCCAGCTAAGGGGTCGCCAGAGCTGAGCGTAGGAGAAGTTAGGAGCTTCACAGCTGTCCTGACCCAGGCCTGACTCATTCATGCAAATCAGAATGCAAAAAGGGGTATATATGCACTTGGGTCAGCAGACTCTGGGGCAACAAGAGGCTGGCCCCCAAACCTCTGTTGGTGTCACTTATTTTTTTCACACCTCCTGTTCCTGCTCCACTTAACTCTCTCATCTCTGGATTACCAGGCCCTTCCCCATCTCGGGACTGCATACACAGTTCTCTTTGCCAGGAAGGGCAACCTCCCACCTCACCTTCAAGGCCCCTTGGGTAGCCTCCCTGACCACAGACAGAGGCAGTCACATCCACAGCAGGCCCCAGAGACACCAACAAGTAACCTGGGTGAGTTTCCACCTCATGCAGCTTTCAGGAAATGGGGTAAAAATTTTAAACCTAGGAAGGTTAAGAAGAAGAACAAGATAAAGGTGAACACCTGGTGGGAGCTGGACACATGGTGGGCACACAGGAAATGCAGTGGAGTGAACCAGGTCTCGGTGAAGTAGTCAGTAGTGGGCAGGAATGGTATGAGGTTACTGCTGGACTGGGACAGAGAAGGGACCATGAGGTTTAAACTCTGCCCTTGGGTGTTGAAATGGTAGGTAGAGGCCAGAAGGATGAAAGCTTTGGCCCTAGCAAGAAGACTCAGGCCAGAGCTGAATTAGGACTAGCGGGCAAAGACTGGAGATTCCTAATGACCTTTACTTGCCTCTGGACCAGCCAGGTCCTAGAGAGCAGGGTGGACAGAAGAGGTACAGACTCTGAGGATACCCCAGGCCAGATTGGGGGTTGGGTAGAAATGGCCTCCCACAAGTCAAACAATTAGAGGTAGGGCAGGAGCAGAACTGAGCTCCATGGCTGTTTCAGAAGCCTAGGCGCCTGAAGGAAGATTCTGGAGGACTTTCTGGAGGAGGCAGCCTGGAATCAATATCAGAAGTTGGGAGTGTGAGGTTCATTTACTCACTGTTAGTTAATTTGGTGGGCTCCCAGGTAGCAAACTGGTGCCTGATGTAAAAAGTGAAAGGGAGAGAGTTATGGACAGGGTCACCCCAGCCTGTCTAGGGCTTGAGGTATAACATGGACAACTTGGGCAAGACACTTCCTCTCTGTTTCTTCATCTGTAAATGTTAGGGCTGGACGAAGTAGAGTAATGGCCAGGGTGGTGGCATCCATGGAAGGAAGGACTTTGAGCTGGGTGGGACAGCAGAGAGGTGCTGGAGGGAGATAGGGGGAAAAGTCTGGGCCAAGCTGGAATGTTGGGGTGTTGAAGCCTTAGCTGGGCCCATGGGGTGGAGGAGGAAAGCAACCCCTCAACTTGTGACCTAGCTGTTGCAACAGGATGACACTCTTCTCTTCAAGTCCCTGCTTCCCTGGGGGGTAGGAACTCAGGTATGTAATTATAGCTAAAAGGTTTAACCAGGGCCAGCATTAGAGTGGAACAAGGAAGGAGGCACTGGCTTATGGCACGTATGTGAGGGGGAAGGGAAGGCTTGACAAAATTTGTATAAAATAGTTCCATGATTTGTATAAAATAGTTCCATGATAGGTTCCTCCCTGGTGGTGCAGCTGGTTAAGGTGCAGCTGGCTGCAGCCAGTTTCAGAGTGAGTTCTATCCCCGCCCTGGAGGAGACCCACATGGCGTGGCTGACCTCTCCTGTCTTGCCCGGTCTCTCCTCAGCAGTATACTGCATCAGTCTGTCTGTTCTTCTCCCCCACTCTGTCTTTAGTGAGTCCTCTCGCCGCCCCTGTACCTCTGGCCTGTACCCCAGTTCTGTATGCATATTTTTTTTTATTCCCTTAAAGAAAAAAAAGTTCCACGGTAAGTGGAATAGCTGACATCTTAAATGAAGAGGTTCAGTGATGTCGATTCTCTCTTTACCTCAAGCTCTAGTGTGGCTTAAAGGTTCAAATGTTTTTAAAGAGCTGCTTCCTTGCAGAGACTTTCCCTGACCTCCAGGCTGGTGAAGGCCCTGTAGCCTGTTTTTTTGTTTGTTTGTTTGTTTTGTTTTTTATAACAGTTTATTTTTACATCATTTTGTACATTTTTTTTCCATCTCAATTGTAATCCCCGCGGGTTTCCCATCACCAACTCACCCGTGCGTGCACCATCACCATAATCCCGTGCACTTCCTTCCCCCCCTCCCCCCCCCCGTTTTTGATCCCATTCCCCACTCCACCCCCGCGAATGTCTCTGGTGTATGGTTGTTCATTATTTTTGTTATTTTCTCGCCTGGTCCATTATACTCCTGCTATGAGTGAAACCATCCGGTATTTTTCTTTCTCTTTCTGGCTTATCTCACTAAGCATGATCTTTTCCAGCTCCATCCAAGTTGCTGCAAAAGACATATGTTTCTCTTGTTTGGTTGCTGAGTAATATTCCATTGTATATATGTACCACATCTTTTTAATCCAATCATCTACTTTTGGCCTGTTTTTGAGGCTGGGCAATATCTCTACTTCCAGCCTGAGGTTCTGGTCATGTCTTGCTTCCAGTGCCTTGCATGGGGCCACCTTAAAGGGATATCACTGGGAGTTCTGGCCTTAGCCTGAGCCTTAAATGCAAGAATGGGAACCTGAAAGAGGCCCACTGGGGACTGGGCCCTCCGTGGAGACAAACGTGGTTTCCTGTTCCCAGACCTGGTCTCCCCATGGTGTTGGGGTTTCATTAATCAATTGTGTTGAACTCTTTGAACTGTGTGGCCTATAGTAACTGCTCATGTCCATCACTTTCCAGAGGTGGTGAGTGGGTGGTTAAAGTCTAGAGCTGCCCTGGCCAATGAGAACATGAGAGCCATGACTGCAATTTAAAAATTTCTAGAATCACACTAAAAACAAACCAGTTAAAATTAATTTTAATGATATATTTTATATGACTACCCCAAATATTTCATTATGTAAGAAGTAAAACTGTACTGACTCCAAAATCTAGTGTGTATTTTATATAGCACGCTTCATTACGTGACACATTTTGAGATACACATAGAGATCCAGATCTATGTGGCTACTTTTGGTTATGATTTTTTTTAAGATTTTTTAAAATTTATGCATACAGAACTGGGGTACAGGCCAGAGTTGAAGGGGCTGTGAGAGGATTCTCCAGAGACAGAGTGGGGAGCAGAACAGGCAGAGTGGCTGAAATACACTGCTGAGGGGAGCAGCGGGCAAGACAAGAGAGGTCTGCTGTACCATGTGGGTCAGCTCCCTGGCCGGGGATTGAACTCGTGCTGAAGTGGCTGTGACTGGCTTCATAGTGCTGCGCTTTAACCCATTGCGCCACCAGGGAGGGCCCTGGTTATGACTTTGGACTAAGCAGGTCTAGATGATATTCAGACTGTCCCCTCCTAGCTGTGCGCTTCAGGTTCTTCATCTAAAAGTACCTCACAGGGCTGCTGGGAAGAGGAAATGAGCTAATACCAAGCGCTAAGGCATTTTGTTGAGGGCATATTCCATGATTTCTTTATCCATCTCCTGTTGAAGGGCACTAGGCTGATTCCATAATTTGGCTACTGTGAAGAGTGCTGCTGTGGACATAAAGGTGCATAGATATTTTTGTACTGGTCTTCATGTCCTTGGATAGAAACGGAGGAGTAGTTTGCCGGAGCACATGGGATTTCCATTTTTAAAAAGTTCCTTGAGAAGTCTCCATACAGCTTCCCACAGAGGCTGTGCAGTAGAATACTACTCAGCTATTAAAAGAGATAAAATTGTGCCTTTGGGGACAAAAAGGATGGATGTTGAGGTGATTATGCGAAATGAAGTAACTCAGAAAGTAGATGATAGTTCTCTGATGGTTTCCCTCATTGGTGGCATATAAATAACCAAAGGAAACAAACAAAACAGAACAAAAATAACTCTTAGATTCTGAAAACTATGGTGGTTACCAGAGGGGCTGAGGGGGGAGGAAAGGGGAGTTCTTGTCTGTTGGCACTGGCGCATTGGTGGAGGGACAGTGAGCTTGTCTACATGTTGAGGTGTGAAGCTGTGAAGCAGGAAGTTGCTAAGGCTGCTGCTTGGATTCTGCAGCTTGCTGGAGCAGAAAGCTCCTTTGGTGTGCTGCTTGCCCACAATAGTAGCTATGGCTAGCTTGACCCCTTCCCAAACAATAACGAAAGTCTATGATAGATGGGGTGACAAGCTTCTGCATACAAACTGTATAAAATTTTACCATGCCTGCAATTCAGGGCTCTGAATTGGGAACTGTCCCACTGGAACAATTAAATCTCTCTGTCCACCTCTCTGAGTGCTTCTGCCCGATTTCTCTGTACTCCCCCCTCCCAAATTACAGTTGTGCATATCAATGTCAAGTCAGTACCTGTGCTTAAAAAATAAAGTGCTGAGCTACCAGCTGTGCAGCGAGGACTCTGTTGTCTAGGAGTCTTTATAAAATTGTTTGCGTAGCACTGCCATTTTGGGTCTACTCTTTCTGAAGTACTAATTAAAATTTACTTTTAAAATATTCACTTCTAAGATATCTATTTTAGCCCTACCCCAACAAATAATTGTGTAGTCTACTTCAGACAAATACTTCACTAGTAAATTAAAAATGTTCACAAGTACCCCCCAAAAACCACCTCATAGAACCCAGCAGTTTAAATTAACCCTACCCTACCTAACGGCAGGAAACATGGCTCTCCATATGGTCCCCTCAAAACCTCAGCCATCTTGCTTGGTGGTGGACTGTCTCAGGGGTGTCAGGTTCTTTCTCCTTCTGCCCCAGACACCTTCTTTCTGGCCCTTCTTCCTTTAACTACCTGCACGCGTTTGGAGACGGGCCCCTGGGGTCTCATGCCCCTGCCTCTTTGCCCATCCTCTGCCCTCAGCCCCACTCAGTGAACCTCTGTGAAGAGGGTCCTTCCTCCTGGGTCTCCCTGGGGATCTCAGATCAGCATGCATGGGGGAGGGGTACTGCGTCAGTCAGAGCTACACCTCTTCCCTCATCCTCCCTGTGGCAGTCTGTCCAGCCCGGTGCCAACAGTCCCTACACATATCCACCCTTGGTCCTGGGGGAGGGTCCTGGGGGAGAATAGGGAGTCCTGACTCCCTGTTATCACCTATGTGCCCCCTCATCCCCCTGCAGGCCTGCTGGAAGCACTCAGGGTAGCACCCCGCTGGAAGCCTGGGTCTGACCTCCCATCACCGGCCTCTGTTGGGTTCCTGTACCTCTTTTCTTCTTCCTTCTCTTCCTCTAGCCTCTTCTTCCTTCTCAAGCTTTCTTCCTGTTCTCTTTTCCTCACTTCTCCTTGCCCTCCATCTTCCTCCTACTTTTCCTGGTATCAGCTGTCAAAGTGACCTTGCCTCATGGAATTTCTCCCCCACTGTCCTTGCAGCTTCTGCCTCACGCCAAGATGAGGAGCCTTCTGGGGTAGCCGCTGCCTGTGGGAGGGCCCCAGCGTCCTGGGCTACCCAGCTGGTAAGTCAGGAGGTGGGGTTTCCTGGCTGGGTGTGACAGGCTAAGCCCCAACTCTGAGGTGGGAGGCTTCATGCAGGTGGAGGCCTGAGATCTCATTTTCCATTTTGAAAATGGAGGTTGAGAAGCAGAGAGAAGGTGAGATCCAGAGACCTTGACTGTCCCGGGAGGTGTTGAAGTGGAGGGGCCAGCAGGCTGAGTGCACATCTCCTTGTTTGTTGGCGTACTGAGTTTTGGACTTGCCCTCATTCCCAGATGATCACATTGTCTTTAAAAATGTATCAACATGGGGCCCTCCCTTGTGGCACAGTGGGTTAAAGCACAGCGCTAGGGGGCTGAAGCCACCTCAGCATGAGTTCGATCCCTGCCCCAGAGGTGACCCACATGACGTGACAGACCTCCCCTGACCCACCCGTTGCTCCCCTCAGCAGTGTACCTTGTCAGTCGGCCTGTTCTGCTCCGCACTGTCTCTGGTGGATCCTCTCACCACCCCTGCACCTCTGGCCTGTACTCCAGTTCTGTATGCAAAAATAAATAAAACTTTAAATCTATCTCTTGCTATATATTTATCAACATTTATCTTTTCAAAAAGGGCACAAAATTAAACAATACAGATGGGCCTCGTGAAAGGTGGTAAACCCTCCCTCTTGCTGGGCCATCTTCTCTCTCCAAAGGCTGTCACTTGTATGCCTGACCAGAGGTGTTTTGTGTCTGTCTCTGTGTGTGTGTCTACATTTTCTTTCCTTTTCTTTTTAATATTTATTTTATTTATTTATGCATACAAAAACTGGTCTCGGACAGTGGCACAGGGGGGTGAGAGGACTCACCAGAGACAGAGTGGAGTGCAGAACAGGCAGAGTGCCTGAAATACACTGCTGAGGGGAGCAGTGAGTGAGACTGGAGAGGTCTGCTGTGCCATGTGGGTCAGCTCCCTGGCCAGGGATGGAACTTATGTTGCAGTGGCTTCCTGGGGCTGAGACTTAACCTCTTGCACCATCAGAAAGGGCCTACATTTTCTTTCTTTAACCCAGACATTTACACAATAAAACTCTGTTGTGCACCTTTTCCATCTGATAGTAAATTACCAATATCATTTCATATGAACTCTAGAATTTGCCGGTAGGTAATTTTAGCTGATATTGTGTTAGTTATAGCTCACCCTGATACTCTGTAACATTGACAGAGGCTGATCCAAGAGCATTGAATGTATTTCTGGCGGTGTCTTTCTTTGGGTCTCTTGGTACCCTTTAAAAAATTCATATAGTTCAAAATTTAGGTGATTCCAAAAGATGTAGAATGAAAAAAATCTCCTTCCCCTGGGAGGTGGATTTCCAGGAAGCTGATTGAACTTGAGCTGCAGGTTCCTGCCAGGCCCCAGCACTGCTTTTGGAAAATAAGACATTCCTGCCTTTTTTTTTTTTCTTAAAGGGGCATCCAGATTTGCAGGCACCAGGAAGTCTGGCTTTATACCTGCTCCAACCTGTCCCCTCAACCTTAAGTTTTCTCCCGCAGAGGAGAAACATGTCTCCATATGACCTATGTATCTTTACAGAGACACTTTGTACATTTGCCAGTAGATACATTCTGATCACTTCTCTTCTTGTTTTTTTTTTCTTCTTTCCCTGCACATAAAAGAATGTCATGTATGCTGTTCTGTATCTTTCTTCAGTCACTTAGCAGCATACCCTGGATGTCATCCATATCAAAGTATGGAAATGTAAGGAGCTGCCTCTGTTTTTGCGTCTGCTCACCCTTCTACCATATGATGACACATGACTTCGTTAACCAGGCCCATGTTTATGGGTATCTTGGTTATTTCCAGTCTTTTGTATTACACCAATAACTTCCTGGAGTTCATTTTGGATGGGAGCCACCAGTAGGCAGGATAAGAGATCACAGGTAGCCCCATCACAGGGCAGCCCCTGGGGCTTTCACAGCTCGGGAACTTTGCCCTCACCGAGGCCGGGAGCCTCATCCTGTAACGGATCACCAGACACTGCTCTCTGCCAGCCTGTTTGGTGGCAAGTGGTATTTCAGTATATTTTACATTTGTATTTCTCTTGTGTGGGGAGGTTAAGTTCTTTTTCCTATTTCATAGGTTAAGAATCTTTGATGTTTTCCTTTCTCTGAATTTCTCTGTTCATTTCCTTTGCCCATTCTCTTGCTTTGTAATCGATCTGCTTATTTCTAGGTACCTTTTAGTTTTTAGGAAAATGAGCTCTGTGTTTGAGATGTGAGAAGCAGATATCCCTGAGTTGGTCATTTTCCTCTTGGCTTGGCTTTTGGTGGTTTTTATCATGCAAGGCGGCGCTTTTATTTTCATGTAGTTAAATGTTTTACTTTTTACCTTCCTGAGAATCATTTTTAAAGACTTTCGCCTCTCTGGGGTGATTTTTAAAAATCCTTTCATTATTTTATTTTTATAATGGCATCTTTGTGCCTCCTGTAATTTAACCTGTTTTAAGGTTTGAGGCAGGAATCCAACTGGTTTGTTTCTAGATTGTTCCACTGTTGTTCAATGACTTAATCCATTTCCCCCCACCAGTATGAGATGTTACTTTTATTGTATACTAAATTCTTATCTATACTTTGACTTTTTTCTTTTTTCTTTTTGTTTGATCAAACAAAACAGAAAGTTTTGCTGCTAAGTGCCTATTCAAGTGCCTTTTTGATTAGCATGGCTTTATATGTTTTGACATGCTGTGAAACTGATTCTTACTCTTGAATCCCTTGCCTTTACCTTCTACCTCCAAAATTTTTCTAGCCTTTCTTCGTTGTTTATTTTTCTGCATGAACTTTCAAATTAACTTGTCTACCTCAAAAGAAATTCTGTGTTGGACCCTCACTGGTGGTGCAAGAGGTTAAAACACAGCACTATGTTGCTATCCACAGCCACTGGAGCACGAATTCAGTCCCTGGCCAGGGAGCTGACCCACACGGCCCAGCAGACCTCTCCTGTCCCACCCACTCACTGCTCCCCTCAGCAGTGTATTTCAGTCAATCTGCCTGTTCTGCTCCACTCTTTTCTTTGGTGAATCCTCTCATCCCTTGCACATCTATCCTGTACCCCAGTTCTTGTATGCCTAAGTGAATAAATCTTTTTTTAAAAAAAAGATAGCTCATGGTGTTTCATATTTTATGATGTTATTTTGCATAGGGTCTTCCTCTTTCTTGCTTGTACCTTATTATTCCATAAAACACTGATTCCCCTGATATTAACTTTAAATCCACTGTCTTACTGAATTGTTTTGTTTTTTGTAATAGTTTCTTGGGTTTTTCAGTTCAAAACTCATGTTACTGGTAATCAGCAGATGGTTTATCTCTTCCTTCCCCATTTTTATGCCTCCTACTTATTTCTTTTGTCTAAAACTCTTAGAGTATGTGCGGAATGATAATAACAAATATATACATATCGTTATCTCATTCCTGACTTTTAACGGAATGTTTTCTGTTATTTTCCCAGTAAGCAAGGTGCTGGGTTTTGGCTTAAAGAAGTAACAACCTATTTGTATTTTATTGAGGTTGTTACATATTCTGGATATTGAGTTTTAGCACATGTCTCTCTAGAGTCTGTGGAGAGATTCAGATGACGTTTCTCTTTTGATCTGTTAATAACCTCTCTGTGCCATTTATATTTCTTCACTCTTACCAGGCCAGGAGCCTTTGGGTCCTGCATCCCCATTGCCCCGTGTAAGGCTGTTATGAATGAATGGTCTTCTCTATACATACCTCCTTTCCCCATCTTGGTGGGGAAGGCAGGACTAGAACCCTAGAGGCTGTGTGATGCTGGGCTGTGTCACCCCCCGGAGCATTCTGCTGCCTCCATAAACCCCAGGGTCTGACCCTCAGCTGGAAACTAGGACTGCATAGGGAATTGGCCCTCACCTGCAGAGGCGAGTCTTGCAGAGGCCAGTAGAGGATGTGGATGTCAGAAAGTCCCAATCCTGCCATTGACCAGCCTCACATCAGTGATGAAGGCTGTGGCTCGGGGCGAGGGTCCTGGATGCTAGAAGGCAAAAGGGGTGGAAGCGGGGCTGGGGAGAGCATGTTTCAAGCTGAGGGAAAAAAGCCTGACTGTTTGGGTATTCAGAAACTTGGCTGTGCCTGGCCGTGCCTGGCCTACATGCTCAAGAGAGAAAACTGAAGGACAAGACTTGACCCCATAGCATGGGAAAGCCACAGAAGGATGTTGACTGGGGAACCACACATGGGTAACCCTGCCTCTGACCCATGCCTTGCTGTCTATTCCAGGTCTGGACTGGCTGGCCTCTGCTGGCAGGAAACATGGCAGAGGCCAGGGACACAGCGCTGTCCGTGGCCGAGTGGCTACGGGCTCTACACCTGGAGCAGTACACCGAGCTCTTCGAGCAGCACGGACTGGTGCGGGCCACTGAGTGTCAAGGCCTCAGTGATGCCCACTTGGTAGAGATGGGCATACAGCTCCCTGGTCACCGCCGCCGCATCCTAGCTGGCCTACTCCGCGCCCATGCACCCCCAACCCCCGCTCCTCGACCCACCCCACGGCCCGTGCCCATGAAGCGCCACGTCTTCCGCTCACAGCCTGCACCTGCCACTCCACCTGGGCCACCGCCCGTGACTGGAGAGGACCAGAGGCTACCTGCAGCACCCCCCATCCCGCCCAGGAGGAGCTGCGGTCCCCCTGCCTGCTTCTCTACCCCACCCACAGCAGCCCCAGACCCCAGGCTGCCCCCGCTGCCCGCCAAGCGGCACGTGACAGAACCAAGTGTGCCACCCGTGCCCCCTCGTGTTGGACTCCCCCGCCTGCTGGTGAGGTGAGTGGACGTCATACCGGGTGTCGGGGGCACAGGCACTCTGTTCCCAGAGGGCAGGGCAGTGTGTGACTTTTGGCACTGGGTCAAAAAGGCGCCTGAGATGGGGGGGCCAGCATGTGCATAGCTGCGAGAAGCGCTGTCCAGGGCCCTCTGAGCAGATCGTGTGATGAGACTCGCCCGTGGTGCTGTGGGGCATGCTGTAAAGGCCGGGTGAGAAGCCAGCAAGGTTTTAAGAGTGATGGGGTGAAATCAGAGTGCTGAAAGGATGACTGGCTGCTGATGAGGGTTAATGTAGGACCTCTCTGGCCACCAGGCCAGGTGAGACCCCCACTCAGGCTGTGCTGGCAAAGCCGGAGAGACAGGCAGATTGCAGTGAGCCTGGCCCTTGAATGGGCAGGGCTTGGGATGGCCTGGGTGTGAGTGGACCAGGTGGGCACATGGAGCCCCAGTGGTGTCTGGGTTTCCATCTTGTGTGGACATTGATCTGGGGACTCGGACAGAGGTGAATTTGGAAGTCTGGAGCTCAAAGCGGGGTCTGGGGAGTGTGAGATACGGGGGCACTAGAGTACACTCTGGAGACAGAAGGTAGCACGTGCAGGAAATGGAGTAACGGGCTGGCTGTGGTGGGGCGGGCACTGCCAGGGCCGGGTGTCTGTGCGCCCGCCTTCCCCTTCATACTGCTCCTGACAAATGTCACCAAGACAAGTAGTCTCATCCTACTTGTCTTCCTTCCTCAGAACTGTCTTCTGCCCTCTTGGATTCTGACTGCCCTGGTTTTCTCCTACTCCTGTGGATGTTGATTTCAACTTTCTACATATGCTCTCCTGTCTGCCATTTGCTGGCATGCCCAGCTGGGAGTGAGCATGCCCAGCTAGGACTGGGTATGTGTTCAGGGGTGTGATGGGGATTTATTGCAGTATTTGCACCTAGTCAGCCTAACCTGGGATGGCTTTTTAGAGGTGGAAGGGATAAGCAGAGATAGGTCCCTGGTTCCTGTTGTTGGGTGCTGTGCTGACTGTTTTGCTCAACTGAACTCCTTTGATCCCTGCAGCAAGACTTCTGGGGATTTGGGTGCCATTTTCAAGCAGAGAAATTGAGGCTCAGAGAAAGAAGAGGAGCACTGGGCTGGATCCATGCCCGGAACTGTAGGGCAGGTCTGGGAGGTTTCCCTCTCCAAAAGAGGGGATTAAGTAATGGGGTCTTGAAAGTGAACCAGGTGTTTTGAGGTTTGATTAGTGGAAGCAAAAAAAAAAAAAAAAAAAAGAGGAGGTGGTTTGTGCCTTTTCTAACTCATATACTGGGGATAGCATTAGGTCCCCCCAGGGGGGCCCTGGTGTACAGCCCTGACAGGAATTTTCTGGTACGATTTCTCCCTCTAGTGGTACAAAGTGGAGGAGTGTGTGTGTGTGTCCCTGTCATTAGGGGGTGAGAGTGAGTGAACAATGACAGACCCTGTTGGGAAGCAGAGGGGATAAAACACCAGTTGGGGGAGTGAAGGCCTGGACACAGGGGTCGGTCCAGCTAGCTGTGTGACTCCAGTTAAGACCTGCTGCCTGGGATCTGTTTTCCTGTCAGGTGCCTTTATTGGTCTCCCATAACCCTCCAAGTACTGACATCTGATTCACCAGCCTTGCTGAGGCAGTGAATGCAGCCCCCTTCCCGATACCAGCTCCCATTCTCAGCCTTGGGAGTTTTAGCCTCTTAGCCAGCCTTGGGGGAGCATAGGCTCCTATGGTCAGAACTCTGGCCCCATGTGACTAGAGACCCCCGAGTCATTCCATGCTGAGAGGATCTGTGGACACTTACTGAACACTGAGCCTATTCCTTAGGGTGGGCTGTGGCAGGAGATGAGTTGCCAAGCTTGGCTGCCTATATCCAGGGGTCTTTGATGCTGGAATTGCAGGTACCTGCAGTCCTGGTGACTGGGCACCCAGGGTGTACACAGTAGCAGAAATACTTGGAGCATATGGAGCCTCATGGATGTGTAAGAGGTGAAGGCTAGGCATGCTGGGGGGCCAGGATTGAGCTGACTGCTACCCTACCTCCTCCCAGTCACTTCCTGTGACCCAAGGCTCCTTGGTGAGCAGTAGAAGACTGCTCAGCCTGGCCTGCTTCTACCCCCCCCCCCCCAGCAGGAGTCATCACTCTGATATGGCCTCCCTGTTCTCATGTGCACCCTCTGGTGACCAGGATCTCACTCTCAGTCTTAAGGCCTCTGACATCGGATCTTGTGACTAAGAGAGCATTTCTGCCTCACCCCAGCCCACCATGAGATTTATTTATTTATGCATACAAGAGTTGGGGCACAGGCCAGAGGTGTGGGAGTTGAAAGGATTCACCAGAGACAGAGCAGGGAGCAGAACAGCCGGATCTACTGAAACACACTGCTGAGGGAGCAGTGGGTGAGATGGGAGAGGTCTGCTGTGCCATGATGGTTAGCTCCCTAACCAAGGATCGAACTTGTGCTGCAGTGGCTGTGGATAGTTTCAGAGTGCTGAGACAACCCCTGCACCACCAGGGAGGCCCTGGGAGTATCTGCTTTGTGTGAGCATATGTACTGTGGAGATAGTGACTCTACATGAGGGCATGATGGGCCACTTTGTATGTGTTTAACTATATTGTGTTTGTGCAAGCTGTCATGGTCGTAATGTGTCTGCATTTTCACATCTATTCAGGTTCTAGGGGGGGCCATGTGCGGTGCTAAAATGTACATACATGTGGAGATCAGTGCAGTCTCAGTCATGACTTGCTGTGGTACATGTGAGATTACTGGGGAGGGAGGGTGCTGGGTGTGCACATATGTGCACCTGGTCTCTGTGGTAGGGACTCCAGCAGGGTGTGACCATCTGTGAGCGTGTGTGCTGTGGGGGTGAATTGGCAGGTGTAGCACTCATTGTGCCTTTATGTGTGAGCCAGTGTGTGCACCTGAGTCCGCTGGAACGTCTGCTCCATTAGGGCTGGTATAGTCATTGATCTTGTTGATAGCTGAATCCTCAACATCTGGAACGGTGCCTGATAGGCCCTCGGTGTGTTTGCTGCATGAGTGGGAAGCCTGCACACACTCATGTACTGCCCCACACTGGGCATGGTGGATGTGGAGCTGGGCATGGAGCTCAGCCCCTCAGAGCCCTTCCTGTTATCTACCTGTGTTACCCCAGGCACCTTGGAACAAAAGAGATTTCAGAGGAGTCAAGCAGAAAATGAGTAAGGATAAGGTTTCCTCTCCCTCCCCAAGCCAGGTCAGGACTCTCAGATCCAGGCTCATCATTCCTGCCTGGGACTACCCCACTTTACCCCCAGAGACTCTGTACCCCACCACTATTTAAGCCTGTAATTGTAGTGGGGAACTTGCTGAGGAGTCCAGAGGTGCTGAGAAACAGCCTGCCCGGGGAAGGACGATGTGCAGACCCTGCTTCTCGGCCCTAGGCTCAGTCCGCTATCCTCCAAGTATGATGGATGTGAACCCTCTGAGCCAGTTTTTGTGAGAGAGGTGGGGGCCATTCTGAACCAGGGTTCAGGGTCACTCTACAGAGCCCCTCCAAGACCACTCTAGGCCCCAGTTTCCTCTAATACCTGGAGATACTTTAGGAAGAGGGGTTCTTTGCCGAGAGGGGGGAGTGGTCAGCTGGAGTCACCCTGTAATGTCCCTCCTATACCCTTGACTGACCTGCAGCTCAGCCAATCCCTGCTCTTCCTGAGGGCTGATCACTTGTTGCTGGGGGCAGAACTTGCTCATTTCAAGGAGCCTCTTTCCCAGCCTTTCTTGGGTTTCTTTGTGCGGGTAAGGAAGGCTTTCCAGAACCAGGGACTTCTGAATGTCCACTTGTAAGGCTCTTGCAGAAGGTCCTGAGTGGTAATTATTCCATTCCTGTTTGGTGTGTATGAGGGAAGTAGGGGGGAGCAGCTTGGGGGCGGGGAGGAAGTGCCTGCCCCGGGGGATTCTGGGTGACTTCTCTCTCGAGTTCTCTCTCGAATTCTCTCTCTCTCTCTCTCTCTCTCTCTCACTCTCTCACTCACTCACTGTTTTCAGGAAGTGTGTGTTGCAGGGGGTGGGGGAGGTAGAGAGCAGGAAGCCTGGGGAGACCAGAGCTGGATGCAGACACTTACACACGCAGCTGCACACGCACATACTGACACACACACACAAGCACACACACTCAGACAAATCCACAGTTGCACGTAGACACAGACAAGTGATCACAGATACTCAGGAACAACACAGACCCCAGGCCCACAGAGAGGTCCCTGCACTCACACAGGGTCTCAGACACCACAGAGTAGGGCCCAGGCTGTCTGGGGGGCCAGCCCCAGTGGGACACAGGCCGACAGGGCAGGCACCCAGGATACCTGACCACACGCTGCCCACCTGGCCGGAGCTGTGGCCTCTCAGGCCTGGGACCTGCGGGCGTCTGAGGGTGAGCCAAGGGTCGGCGGCTGGGTTGTTTGTGGGGGAGGGAGTTTTCACTTGAAGGTCTGGGAGGGCAGGGACCCCAGTTTTTCTCCCTGTTTCTGGGCTGGGTTTTCTGTGGTGCTCCTCCTCTTTTAAACATCAGAATTTTCTTTCACTTTCTTTCTTTTTTCTTTTTCCTCTGCCCTTCCCTTTTTGCCCCTTCTGTTTCTCTTCCTTCTGGACTTGCCAGGTCTCTATTGTCCCTGTCAGCCTCACTGATAGGGGTCCACTGGGAGCCCCTGAGAGCCGTTCTCCTGGTCTTTCTCAGCGTGGCCACAAAGACTGCTCCTTTGTGGGATCTCTGCCCTTCAGGGGCCTGGGGCCAGGCTCCTCAGTTCTGGCATCTGCTCCCAGCTCCCTGTACCCCTCTGAGAGTTCCTTTAGGAGGCTTAGATTTGACTTTTCTCAGCATCAAGTTTTAGGGTGCTATGGCTCCCTATTACTGGAGTAGGGACCTTCTCCTACTGGACCCTCCCCCAAGTCCAAAAGGGCTGGCACATAGTTGCTGTGGTTCCTACCCCTCCTAGGGCTGGTGGTCACAGTGGGTTCCTGTGTTGTTGGGGGGCTAGACTGCCCCGTTGCTATAGATCCCTAATGAAATGCCACAGGGCTAAACTTCTATCCTCGGCTGCCCTCACGAGCCAGTATAGAGCCAGACTCAGGAAGCAGAGAGCTGCCAGGAGAGATCCAGATCTCTGCCATCTCCTACCCATGTCAGAAGGGCTGGCGTGTGGGGATTCTCAGTGTTGATCCGGAAGTAGAGGTGCCACGAAGGCCCAACAATCTCCCTGGGCTAGTGGAGGGAGCAGCTGGGCGGACTTCCTGGAGAAGGAGGTGTGTCCTGAGCACAGCATGGTTCAGGATCCTAGTCTCTGTGGGGATTAAATAAAAAAAGACCCCCAGCAGAATGCCTGCAACATAGTTTAGCAAGTGGTAGGTTTTATTTCAGGGAGCAATGCTGAGAGCTGGGTAAAGTCTTGGTATATGAAAGGTTGCCAGGTTTATTGGGAGCTGCTGATCTTCGTCAGTGGTTGGAATGTGAGTGGAATGATAGTCATTCAGTCATTCAACACACTCTTGAAACTGTGTTGGGTGGTACAGGTGGCAGGGAGAGGGGTTGGCCTAAGGGCTCACCGCACATGCCAAAACTGAAACAGACTGCAGATATCACATCTAAGCAAGAAAGGCCCCAAGAAGGGCTTTCTGTGCTGTGGCCTGGGAGGAAGTAAACAGAACAGAATCAGTGGAGTGCTGGAGTTTTGAACTTTGGGTCTCATGATGGAGAAGGAAGGGCAGTGACAGCCATGGAGGAAGCAGGCATAACAAAGAGCTGGGCCTCAAGCTCTGCCTGGCATTGAAAGAGGAAATGGACAACTGGGAAAGTTTCCCCTTGTGAAAAGGGGAGGTCGGGGAAGAGATACATGTCCCCAGATATTAGGGCCTGACCCCAGGATAGAGTGTAGACCTATTTCCTAGGTCCTCTGAGATCAGTTCAGTGAAGTTATGTTAACAGACACTGAGTGGAAGTATAGATGCTGGGCCCAAGGAGGCCCCAGCCCAACCTGAAACATGAGCAGAGGCCTACATTGGAAGGAATAGGATACGCAAAGACCCGGAAGCATGCATTTATGGACTGTAGCTCAGTCAAGGATGGCTGGACTGTGGAGGTGGGGGTGTTTGTTCAAGGCCAGCTGGAGGTATTACGAGGCAGCACTCTGAAGCCCACCTGCCCTATGGTGAGGCCTCACATGCCCTATCGTGAGGCCTGGTTTCTTTGGCCAAGACTAGCATAGAACTGAAGGGACCGCCAGGCGCCGCCCTGGAAGGGGCTGCGAGGCAGGTTCCTGGCTCACCTTGCCCCTGAGCCTCCCGCAGCATACCCACCACAGGAGAAAGTTGGCGGTGCCAGCGGGGTGGCTCTCCTCACTGCATTATCCATCAGCCTGGAGGCAGCTCAGAGAGAAAACAGGCTGAGGGGTGAGATGGCTTGTTTGTGAGTCACAAATCCCATGGGTGGTTGAGCTGGGATTCAAGGCCAGGTGCACCTGCCTGCTGCCCCCTCTCTCTTCGTACTCCTCACTTTGCTCAGTAGGCCCTGTTTACATTGTTGCTGGGACATGCGTATGTATCTTTCAGTCATCAGCATTCTGACTCTGGTCCCCAACCCCCCAGGTAGAAGGTATGCTGTGTGCATTTGCCCTCATGGAATAAAACAAACCAGATGGACCTGCCCCTGCCCAGGAGTTGCTATGGGCGAAACTGGGAGACCAGTGGGTTCAACTTCTCCAAGGCCACCACAGGACAGGCCCAGTGGGTTGAGAGGTTAGGGAGAAATAGTTCGGGGAGCAAATGAGGTGAGCAAGGGCATGGAGGTGGGTCACCGAGCACACCCGGCACTGGGGCAGATCTTCTGGTCTGCTGAGCAGGAGGTCAGTGAGGAACCTCCCAGCTGGGCCTCAGTTGCAGATGGGAGCTGGGCTGTTCTTGTGGTGCAGAACAGGCCCCCCAGAGGCTGGGACTATGGCCTCTGTCAGCATTGCCCCTTCCCTGGGGTTTTCCATATTGTGTCTCCCTGACACAACTTCTTCTTTCTGGGGCCTGGCCCTGACTCAGCAGGCCTTGCCACCAGGTCACCAGGGCCGTCAGCACTGTGATGGCATTCCTGCTTGGGTGCCACGTCAGCTCCAGAGCTGCCTCCCCCTCAACCCAGTGGCCAGAGTGAGCCCAATGGAACCCTCAGATCATGGCCGTGGCCTCATTCCTGCTGGGCAGTGGTGCTGGACTACCTGGGTTCAAATCCCAGTTGTGCAACCAAGGACACACTTCTCAGTGTCTCTGTCCTCATCTGTAAGGGGGATGACAATAAGCCTGGGCTGCCCACCCACATGTGGACACATCACTAATAGGATTTAAGTCACCCAGGTCTTCATTGATTTATGAACCCCTGCTGAGTGCTAGGCACAGAGCAGTAGAAAGGGGCCGGGAACTTGCCTCAGGGAAACCACTGCTGGGAGGCTTCAGTCCCTTTAGATGCTCGGGACAGTGATGGGGAGAAACAGAGGCCAGAGGTAAAGGGCGGGTACTGACTGGTCCCTGAGGACGAGAAGGGAAATTTTGCTTAACTGTCACTGTGGTCCCCTCATCCCTGCCCCTGACCTGGGAGAGGTTGGGACGCCAGGTCCACTCAGCTCTATTTGGTGTTGCAGGGGTCGAACCTGCCCCTACGTCCAGTCTGACCGCCCTGGCCTGACAGCCTGGAGTTGTGCTCTGAGCTGCTCACAGGCCAGGCCCCAGGGGCGCCTTCCTCTTGGAGTCCAGGAAGCTGCGCATAATAGCTTTGTCTGTCCAAGCACCCACACATGACCAGCTGGGGTCCAGACCCCACATTGTGCCATGGGCTGTGAGTGCTCACTGGGTCTCTTGGTCATCGTTGATCTTTCACTGGCTTCCCTCCCAACCCCAGTGCCAGTCTATCTACCTACCTCCTCATCCACCCACCACCTCCCACCTGTTCTGTCCATCTGCCCACACAGCCAATCTGACTTGCTCTCGTTGCTCAGCCAGGCCTATGGAATAGTGTCAAGTCAGATGCCGCCCCTGCCCTGAGGGACTCAGGGTCAGTGGGGGAGATGGCCTTGCAGTGCCCACCCAGGTGGTCTCCTCAGGTTCAGTTAAACATTCAGATTCTCAAGGCCACCACAGGCCCTCGTAGCATCAGTCCCTGAGAAGCACAGAGGGAGGGAACAGCCGGCCAGGGCCAGGCCCTCCTCTGCTGTGGAGTCAGCAGCTCTATCCAGGAGCCATTAGTTCCCTGTGCCCCTCCAGGGACCCAGTGAGCACTCACAGCACAATGTGGGGTCTGGACCCCAGCTGGTCATGTGTGGGTGCTTGGACAGACAAAGCTATTACGCGCAGCTTCCTGGACTCCAAGAGGAAGGCGCCCCTGGGGCCTGGCCTGTGAGCAGCTCAGAGCACAACTCCAGGCTGTCAGGCCAGGGCGGTCAGACTGGACATAGGGGCAGGTTCGACCCCTGCAACACCAAATAGAGCTGAGTGGACCTGGCGTCCCAACCTCTCCCAGGTGAGGGGCTGAGGCTCACAGTGGACAGGTGTGGGAGCCACCTGGCTTGGAAACCTTGCTCCAAGGGGTCAGTATGGCTTCTAACAAACTCATAGGTGTGGCTTCGGGTCCTGCATGGTGTGTACTCAGTTACAAGTCACCACATTGTGGGGATCCCAAAGCTCTGCTTCTCCCAGGTTGAGACCCCACGGAGTTTCTCCTGATTGCAGTTCCTCACTCTGGCCACACGGGGGTGCTGTCTAGGAATGTGGCTGATGACAACCTTTAGCAGGTTTTAGGGGAACAGAGCGTGGAAGCTAGCTGAAGGCCAGACTCATGCAGACAGGGAGAGGGCTTTGCTTTTTCTTTAGTCCCACAGGAGACGAGGCCACCAGAGTAAGAGCACTGTGGAAGTAGCCAGGTGTCCTAAGGAGCACAGAAACTGTGGAATCAGGGATCAGGTCCTGGCTTAGATGCTAGCACAGCACCTGGAACAAAGGATATGCTTTGAGAAAATTTGGAATAATTTGTCCACAGTTCATAGCATGGAATCCTGGCCAGAGACTGAAGGAGGGGTCGGAAAGACATTCAGAAATAGGCCGTCTGAGTTTGAAGTTAAGGGATGAGTAGATGCTGCCCGACAGAGACCAAGGTGAGGGGATCCCTGGAGGAGTCTACTGCAGGAGCAAAGGAAAACCTGGCATCATGATCATGCCCCAGTCCCCCTTTCCTTTTGTGACAGCCCCCCAGAAAAGTCCCTCACATGAGGGTGTGTCAGTCATGGCAAGGAACTGTGGGGAAAGAGACCAGACTGGAAAGAACCAGCGGGAGGAGTTTCTCCTCCCCTCAGATGTGCCTCCGGGCAGGGGGCTGTGCCTCTGGCTCAGGCCGGGGGTCTGTGACCATCCTGTGTGCTGGCACCCAATATCTTGTCTTGGTTGATTCTCCAACCACCCCATCAGATCGGTCATGTAGGCCCACTCAATAGAAGAGGAAACTTGAGGCTGTGAGGGGCTAAATGGTGGCCCCCAACACACAGGAACTAAGGCAGTCACGTTTCAGAAACCTCCAGTGCCATATCCCTTCAGGAGACACTGATTCGAGGGGAGCAGTGTGGTCTGTGCTGACTGACAGACAGAACACTGTGGTCTCAGGAACCCAGTGGGCCCCCAAACCTGTCTGTGGAGTGTCAGGGAGGATTCCTGGGGATGTGAGGGCTGAGATGAGCTAGTTTTCTAAGTCACGAGTGTAGTGGGATGAGTCTGAAGGATCTGGAGGCCCCCAGGGGATGGTGAAATCGTGGCTGCTACAGAGCCAGATGGCCTTGAGCTGTAGAGCCGCAACTCAGCACCTCAAGACTTGGTTTCTGAGGCTCTGGTCTGTGCCTTTGGCCTTGAAGCCCTTTTCTGTCCTGCCTCACCCATTTACCAGCGGACACCTTCTTATCCTGAAAAGCTCAGGTCAATCATCGCTCCCTGCCTTTTCTTACTCCCCAGGCAGGGACAAGCACCTCCCAGTTTTGGCTCTTGTCCTTCTTTGAGAATGGACCTAATGGACACGTGTGATTAAAAACGTGTGATTTGGGGCCTCCCTTGTGGTCCAGGGGTTAAGTCTCAGTGCTGTCACCCTTGTGGCCTGAGTTTGATCCCCAGCCAGGGAGCTAACCCACAGGTCGAACAGACCTCTCCTGTCTCATCTGCTGCTCCCCTCAGCAGTGTATTTCAGTTGATCCTCCCATTCGGCTCCCCAATCTCTCTCTCTGGTGAATCTTCTCACATCCCGCACCTCTGGCCTACACTTCAGGTCTTTTACTAAATAAATAATTTTTTTAATTAAAAAAAAAAAAGCAACAAAACTCGTGCCTTGGGGACAGGTGACCCGTCATAGCCATGTGGGGCCAACTCATGCAGCTCTTCAGCTTTGGGGAGCCTGGAGGGATTGGGCAGGGCAGTGGGTGGAGGGACTTTATGGGAAATGAGCTTTGCTGTAGCCCAGGTGAGCTGGCACTGAGTGGGTTTGCGCCCCAGCGCTGTTTCTGTGTTCCTGCCTGGTGAACTCAACTGCACTGAGCTAACCTCTTGGTGCCTGGCTTTTTTTCTGTTCCCAGCTTGCCCTCTGAGGAGGAGCTGCAGTCACCATCACTGTCATCTCCTCCCCAGCCAGAGCCCAAGGAGCACCCATCTCTACCTCCCAGCCCCCCAGACGTCCCCCCAAAGCCTCTTCGCTTGGTTCCGGAGTTTGGTGAGTGGAGCAGCCAGGCAAGGGGCTCTTGGTGGTGGCTGTCACCTTTCTGGTGGGTGCTGGACAGGTGAACATCTCCCTTCATCCTCAGATGGGGAGTCAGCACCCACCGCTATCACCTTACTGGCTGTTTAGATGTGGGTACATGGCAAATTGTTTGAGTCTGGAAGTGTTTTCCATTGGTGTGGGTGATTTTGTTTATCCTGGGGTTATTCTCTTTTCTTAATTCTCAATTCTTGTTGCTTTTTTTGCTTTTTGTAGACATGCCCTTCGCATGACCCCCAGTTTTGCTGCCTCACCAGACCTCCTGGGATGGCCTGCCCCTCTCCTTTGGCCACCCCTTAGTGCTGTCCTATCAGGTTCCCCGAGTATAAATAGCACTTCCTGTCCCCTGTGTCTTTTAATGCAAGCCAGGCTGCGGTGGGGTCCTCCGTGGGGGTGGGGTCCTCGGTTGAGGGTGGCTTTGTGAAACCAGGCTGAGGTGGGGGGGCCAAGATTCTTGCTTCTGAGTCTCTTCTACCCCATTTTCTCCCCAGATGACTCTGACTATGATGAGGTCCCAGAGGAGGGGCTGGGGGCCCCAACTTGCGTGATGACCAAGAAGGTGTGGCAAGCGGTGTTTAGGGTTTGTGCCTGTAGGTGTGGGGGGCAGGCAGCCTTTCAGACCCTGGGGAGCCCTGAGCAGAAAATGGGCAGCTGGTTTCCAGGAGTCCCCTGCCCCTCACAGGAGTGGGGTCAGCCCAACTCCAGACGTGGGACTGGCCCTGGGGCCCTGGTCTGCAACTCCGACTCTGGGCTTCCACTGCATCTGGGTGGGCATGTGTGGCCGCTTTTCTTCTTGTGTGTTTTGAACGTGTCTGTCCTGCAGTATCTGTCTATCTCTGTTTCACTTTCTGTGTTCCCGTGTCCATCCCCCACCCCCAAGCATTCGTCTTATGTCTGAGTACCTTTATCTTTCTCTTTGTCTCTGATCTAGGCCATGCTTGCCGATTCTCTCTGTCCATGTGACCCTGACTCCCCGGGTCCCTGTGCAACCTTCCAGCGGGGGAGGGGCATGTGAGGAAGCAGAAATAAAAGTGCTGAGTCGTGTGGGTCTGGGATGGAGTGGATGGGGGTATGTGGCAGCCTCTGGGTTGTGGGTGTGATCTGGAGTGTCAGGAAGTATGATGCTGAGCTAATCTGGGGATGCAGGACCAACCCCCAGCGAGACCAGTCCCGAGGGCCGTGCGTGTGGCCAGTCTGCTGAGTGAGGGGGAGGAACTGTCCGGGGACGACCAAGGGGATGAGGATGAGGGTGACCACGACTACGAGGGTGTTCCCAAGTGAGTACACACTCCTCTCAGACTCTTTTTCCACCCAACCACCCCCTTGCCCAAGCCCTGCCTAGCCTCAACCATCCATCTCAGCCCTCCCCCAAGAGACCCCCCCACCACCCCTCACTCCCTCTCCTCTCCCCCAGTGGTGGATGGCACACCAGCAGTCTGAGTTCATCCTTGCCCAGCAGCCTCCTGATCCCTGAGCTCCCGCTGCCACCATACCCCATGGATGGGCTTCCGGGGGGGCCTGCCCCCATCACACCGGTCATCAAGGCTGGCTGGCTGGACAAGAACCCTCCACAGGGGTGAGTGAACCCTCTTGGGTGCTGCTTGTGCTCTGCCTGCTGTGAGTCGTGCTCTGGTTCAGGGTTTCATGGATCCAAACACCAGAGGCGTTGAGGCTGTTTGAGCTGGTCTCCCTCCAGGCAAACTGTAATCCCCAAGACCCCCCACCAGACCTATTTTATTACCCTTAGTTGTGGGAAGTCCCATGGTGAGTCTGACTCCCTCGCTCTTGCTGTAGGCGAATTATATCTTCTTAGTTCGGGATCATTCTTTCTTTGGCTCTAATTTTGTATGTGGCTGCTAGAGGGGCTGGGGTGATCCTGGAGACTCCCCCCTGACCACCACTGCTTTGCTTTGTTGTCCCTCTGCCTCTGTCTCTCTAGATCTTATATCTATCAGAAGCGCTGGGTGAAACTGGATGCTGATTACCTGAGATACTTTGATAACAGCAAGGTGAGGCCCATGTCAGTCTCCAACAGGACACCTGCTCGCTGCAGCCTGGCCCTAGGCTGAAGCCCCGCACTGGACCTTAGTGGCGCCCCTCCTTGGGCGAATCCTTGTCCGAGCTGAAGTCTGACTCCTTGAACCACATCCCGCTGTTCCAGTGACCCGTGTGGGCTGTGGTCAGCTCAGCATCCCGTGGGGGCTGTCCCTGACCACCTGTGGGGGATGAGGCTGCAGCCTTTGTTTCAACTGAGGCTGAGGGCGTCGGGGCGGGGCCGGGCCTCTGTGGATGCAGTGCCACCCCCACAGTACAGCCCCTCTCTCTTCCCCAGGACGCCTACTCTAAGCGTTTTGTCTCTGTGGCCTGCATCTCCCGGGTGGCTGCCATCGGGGACCAGAAGTTCGAAGTGATCACCAACAACCGGAACTTTGCGTTCCGGGCTGAGAGTGATGGTGGGGACTGGTGGGGAGCAGAAGACTGGCAGATTGGTCAGATAAGTGGGAAGAGAACGAGGGTACATCTGCACTCCTACATCAGACCCAGCAGGGGGATACCTTCTCACTAGCTCTGTGCCTGTGACACCCATTGAGTCTTTAGAACCAAACATTCCATTTACAGGCGTAGACAGGTGAGGGCTTGCCTAGCACAAGTGACACAGCTGGGACAGAGGCCTGAGTTTGTCCAAGCCAGAGCACTCAGAGATAATAGAGGTTGGGTGGACATTTTGGCACAGGTTTTCATGGGCTCCCTCCCTGTCGGGCTGAGCTTGGGCTTACACCTTCCCCTCTCTCCACAGCGGAGCGGAAGGAGTGGATGCAGGCCCTGCAGCAGGCGGTGGCTGAGCAGCGTGCCCGGCTGTTAAGTGCTTACCCATTAGGGATTCGAGTCCCAGAGCCCCCTGACCATGCTGGCAGCCTAGAGCTACGTGGCTTCAAGAATAAACTCTATGTGGTTGTGGTCGGGGACAAAGTACAGCTGTACAAGAATCTGGAGGTATGGAAGGATAGACCAGACCATGGAACCCTGACCCTGCCCCGTGCCCTGGGCTTGAGCTCTGCTCTCCCCCCACTCCCGCCCCCCATCCTTACTACGTCTACTTTTTGCCTGTTGCTCTTCCTGCCCCTACCTTTGGCCTTACCCCCTGCTTGGGCCCTGAGTGTTACCTTCCCATCATGGCCTGTCTTCTGCAATCCTACTTAACGGCTAGTGGCCCTTGGGTTGCTAATGGCCCCTTAGCCCAGGCCCATTTACCTGGGCCCAGATTCCTAGGCCAGCCACCATCTCGCTAGGCATTTTTCAGGCCCTAAGGTACCAGCTCCCTCTTCTCTTCACCCTCTCTCTGACCTTGAGCCCCACCTTCCAAGTCTTGCCCTCATTTCTTCCCGCCTACCTGCCAGGAGTACCACCTGGGCATTGGCATCACCTTCATCGACATGAGTGTGGGCAACGTGAAAGAAGCAGACCGGCGCAGCTTTGACCTCACCACCCCTTACCGAATCTTCAGGTGAGCCTTCCTCCCCTTTCTCACCTGTCTCCTCTCTCCCTCCCAGTCTTCTTTTTTTGCAGGTGTGGAAGGCTCTCCTTTCTAGGATGGATTCTCTCTTCCTGTCCCACCTCAGACCTGCCCCCTCTTGCTGGTCCTTTATCGTCTCATCGCTACCCTCACTCATGCTCCACCTCCCCCAGGCCATCTCTGTCACCTCTTCCTCGCCACAGAGTTGCCCACGCTGACTTTCTGCACTGTGCACCCACTGCTGTCCCTCCAGCCAGCTCTGCTTCCTCAGAAGTGCTCCCTGTTACTAATACTTGGCCAAGATGACAGGCTATTCTCCCCTCATTACCTTATGGGATCCATCTGGGGCCCTCATTATGCCGCTAAGACTACCATCCTGGTTTCCTCTGGCCTCAGCTGGCTCTCACTGATACGTTCCTTAGTCCTCTCCTGGGTAGCCTTGCCCATCCTGGGCCTTCAGCTGCCACCTTGAGGCACTGTGCTGTGCCTGGTTCAAATCCTGTGTATTAGTCAGCCTGGTTGCCTTGACAAAATACCACAGACTGGGGGTCTGAACAATAGTAGCTTATTGCTCACTGTTCTGGAGGCTGCGAGTCCAAGATCAAGGTGGCATGGGGGTTGGTTTCTGGGGAGACCTCTGTTCTTGGCTTGAGGTTGGCCGCCTCCTCACTGTGTCCCCACACGGCCCACATGGAGAGAGAGCTTATTCCTGTCTTTTTAAATAAGGAAACCAGGCTTGTCAGATTAGAGGTTCACTCTTGACATTATTTAACTGCTTAGACTACCACCGTCAAGCCAATACTGCAATTGAGTCAGGTGAATTTTTGGCTTCCCAGTGCAAATAAAAGTTATGTTTATACTTTCCTATAGTCTGTTCACTGCGCAATGCTAGTGGTAGGTCTGAAAGAAGCCAGTGCACAATACCCTAATTAAACGTGACAAAGAGACCCAAAGTGGTCGCATGCCACTGGGAAACGGCACCAGTAGACTAACTCCACACGTGTTTGCCGTAGACCTGACGTTCGTAAAACAGAAATGTCTGCAAAGTGGTCAAGTGCCGTGTAGTGAAACGGCATGTGCTTGTGTCTCTACAGGCCTTATCTTTAGATCCAGTCCTCCTGGGGCTGAGAGCTTCAACCTGTGACTCGGGGGGACACAATTTGGCCCATAACCTTCTGGGTCCTGGGCAAGTGACTTGGCCTCTTTGTGCCTCATCTTCCTCCATGGGTGGGATCACGGTGAGCTTTGTAAAGCGGTCGCCTGACCCAGCAGAATGCTGTCAGCCCCTCGGAATGCTGTCGGCCCCTCCATCAGCATCTCCTTCGCCCCTAGCCCAGGCCTGTCTCCAGCAGGTCATCCTCCAGAGCTCTAGGCCTGCGTGTCTGGCAGTTCTGTGGACCTCTCCCTTCTTCAGCTTCCAACTCACTGTTGTTCCTGGGCCCCTTATCTCCACCCACCCATGGGGACCCTCTTCTCCACCCCCCTCCTGTGCAAACCTGTCACCACCCCTATGCCACCTTCACTTTCATATCTCTCTGTCCCACCCTCTGCCCTTCACCTTTGGCCCTGGGCCTGTGTCTTCTCTGGCCCAGCACCTGCCTCCTTCCCCAGAGTCTGCATATCTGAGCCACTCCACCCACTGGGACCCCAGCAGTGTCTTTTCTTTTTGTCCCAAGACCAGTTTATTTTGTTAACTTCTTGTATTTGAAGTTCTCTGTGACATCCTTAGTCCGAGATTCTTTGCCATTTTCCTTCGCTATCACACAACTGCTACCAATCACTTTCTGGAGTTTTCCTCTTCTGACAGATTTACAGAGGCCTGTGTTCTAGTTTCTTGTCCCCCACCTGAACTAAGTAGGTGTGTTCAACACCAACGGTCTGCAGCCCTTGATGGACACAGGCAGGCTCATCACCATTGGATGCAGGGGTGCAAACGTGAGCAACTTCGCAGACTCCGTGTTGTAGGCTTTTGCGGGTGAGGGCAGCCTTCAGCACTAAAATCCATGAAACCTGCATAGCCACACCTTCTTGCTCAGGGCCATGGGTTATGAGTAAAGCTAAAGCTCATGCACACAGGTGACTCTGAGGCAGCCAGGAAAGAGACACATCTCTGTACCCTTCTCTCCCTAGTGAAACTCGCTGCTCCATTGTCTTCTGGGTGCACTTTGACCTGACCTCCTCTGCCCATGATAGCACTGCTTCGTCTGTTTCCCGTCCTTCCGCAGGTGCTGGGAATGTGCCGTGTGCTCTCCTACCCCTTTGAATCCGTTGCTCCCTCTAGGGCTTTGGCTCCAGAACACCCTTCCACCTGGCTAAGCTTTTCTAAGCTTTGTCAAGTCTTAACTCGGGAGTCATTTCTTTCCAATAGTTGTTTTCTAGTCCCTGGGGTGGGAGGGGTGAGTGGCAGGACCCCTACCCCATACATCTCTTAGTTCACGGTCTCCTTGTCTTTGTCCACACCCAGCTTCCCCGTGGACCCAGAATGCCCTGCTCCTCTGACTGTGAATTTGCCACTCCAGTTTCCTCAGTTTCCCCTTGAGTATTTTCCCCAAATCCTTCTGATCTTTTCTCACCATCCTGCCTCCATTCCTGTTTCCCCAGCTTCTCAGCCGAATCAGAGCCAGAGAAGGAGCAGTGGCTGGAGGCCATGCAAGACGCCATTGCTGAGGCTCTGTCTACCTCAGAGGTGGCTGAGCGCATCTGGGCTGTGGCTCCCAACAGATTATGTGCTGACTGTGGTGCCAGCCAGCCTGACTGGGCTTCCATTAACCTCTGCATCGTCATCTGCAAGCGCTGTGCAGGTGTGTGTGTGTGTGTGTGTGTGTGTGTGTGTGTGGCGGGGGGGGGGAGGCATGGGGGTACCAGGCTGAGGGGTGACAGGGCTGGTGTGTGGGGTTGGCTGAGGGGCTGGAGTGACAGTAGTCAGAGGGATTTGGCTAATCATGTCTCATGCACTAGAATAAAAGAGGTAAAATGGCTCATTCAGGGTCAGCTTGCAAACATGTGGATCTAGATTTGAAGTGAGACCTGTTGACCCAGCACCCTGTTGGTGAGATGGGAGGACTGACCAGGGTCAGGCTGAACAGGGCTTTTTCTGCAGAGGAGGATTTGGGACTGGTTTTTCTCAATAGGGGAACAGGAGGCAGGACTTAGTAAGGACACAGCCAGGTTTTGCATCAGGTTGGCTGATGGGTACGAGCTGAGTTGGAAGGGGTGGAGCTGTGGGGTAGCGGGGCAAATGTCCAGGAGGCCTTGGTTCATGCGGTCTGGGCATACGACAGTGATGACTTGGGTGGAGACCAGATTAGAAGGGCATCAGTTCCCATGTTGTGAGGTGACTAAAGTGGACGTGGTGGCCCAGAGGAGGTTCTGGGGGGACGGGGACAGAGGCAGAGCAGAGCCAAACTCTCCTTGTACCCCCAGGCCTCTGCCCCACCCATTCCATGATCCTTTGAGGCATCTGTACCTGAGCAAGGCCCAGTTTCCTCCAGCACCATCTCCCCCTCTGCCCTTTCATACCACAAAGACCATTAGCTGCTCACTGTGTCAGACTTGTTCTAGGTATGGAGCCCTACAGCAGGAAGTCAAGGTCCCTGCTCTTTCAGAGACAGAAGGTGCACTAGCCAAGAGGGGCACTAGGTAGCAATAAGTGCCATGAGGCAGAGAATGTATTTGTTGGGGAAGCTTGCTCTGAGGAGGCATGAGATCAGGTGAGAGGGACAGGAAGAAGCCGGTGACTGCGAGGTGGAGAATGAGAGTCCAGGTGCAGAGAACAGTGAGTGCAAAGGCCCTGAGGCAGGAATGAGCATGGGTGATCAGAGGAGGGTACGACTGAGCATGACTTTGTGGACAGTGGGAAAGATGTGTGAGATGAATTTGGTGGTTAAGAAAGTAAGGAGGCCCTCCCTGGTGGCGCAGCGGGTTAAAGTACAACACTGAGAAGCTAAAGCCACTTCCGCATGAGTTCGATCCCCGCCTGCCTCGGAGGTGACCACATGGCGCGCGGCAGACCTCTCCTGACCCGCCCGCTGCTACCCTCAGCAGTGTACTTCGTCAATCTGCCTGTTCTGCTCCCCACTCTGTCTCTGGTGAAGCCTCTTGCAGCCCCTGAGCCTCTGGCCTGTACCCCAGTTCTGTATGCACAAATAAATAAATCTTTTTTTTAAAAAAGAAAGAAAGTAAGGAGCTCCTGGGCATCTATAGGAGAGATAGGAAGTAGGGAATTAGCATTTTAAAGACATCACTAATTGGGCTGTGTGGAGAGTGGCCTGCAGGGGCCAAACATGATTGTAGGCTGCCATCTGGGGGGCTGCTGTGGGAGCCTGTGGATGTTGCCCAGATAGCTGCCCCATGCTCAAAGCAGGGTGCTCAAAGCAGGGGCATCTGACTGCATTCCTGGAGCTGCAGGCCTCACTGCTGGGTGGGCTCAGAGGTGGGAGGGGGAGTAAGCATGTGAAAGGAAGGACCCAGACTACCTTCTCTCTCCAGGAGAGCACCGTGGCCTGGGTGCTGCCATCTCCAAAGTGAGAAGCCTGAAGATGGACAGGAAGGTGTGGACGGAAACACTCATTGAGGTGCGGAGACTTGCTGCCTGTTGTACTCAGGGTCTGCCTCACTCAGCTTGCCACCTGGGTCTCCCGACCCCATTTCCTCTGTCTCTGTTATCCCTGCAGCTTAGAGCTAGAGCAAAGTCTTGGGATCATCTGGTGGGAGGAGACTTTGGAAAAGCTGATATTTGCCAAAGTCAGTGAGGTGGCCAATGTGCGCTCAAAATGTTTTTACAGTTTTATAAAGGGACTGTTAAAAAACAATAAAAATATAATGCAACAGAGATTATGTATCCAGCAAAGCCTAAGATGTTTACTCCAGTGAGTACACTCATTAGGGGGCACTCACATACATCCATATAGACACTTGTGCCTGTCTATGTAGACCAGGGTTCGACTTCACACAGCCTCCCTGACAGCAGCAGGACCTAAGGCTCTAAAGCAGTTTGGGTGTACAGTCCCTGTGAGCCAGGATTAGAATCCCCACTTTCCAATGAGAACATCAGGGCCCGCGGAGAGAAATGACTTGCCTCAAAGTCACAGAATTCTGTGGTGGCACTTATGCCCCCACCACTCACTATAGGTCCTGAGAAAAAGGCCTGGTGGGGGGTGTGATCAGGGAAACAGCTGTGGGATAAATGATCAGCCGAATGAAAGGAGAAATAAACAAGTCCCCTAAACAGTGGGCCCCAGGGCTTCTACAGAAAGTGCCCTTGAGCCCAGAGAGGACTGTCAGGAGCAGAAGATTTGTTCAGAATCTCTGCCCATCCTATTGGCTGACAAATTAGGAGCACCCCACCCCCCAGTCTCAAGAAGGTAAAGTTCCAGCTGTGGGAATGGGTGGGGCAGCAAGGCTCCCAGTCAAGTGCCAGGCCTGGGGACCCACGTGTCAGACTGTCTGCTCTTGTCCTGTCACTGAGCTGAGAACTGGGCTCAGGCCTGGGGCTGGTGTCCATGGCTAGCAGATAGGGGCTCTGCCTCTCCCAGGCCCACGCCTGACCATCTGAGATTGCTGTGGGCACAGGCCCCTAGCCCTAAGCTGCCCTCTAACCTCTTGCCCACACCCACAGCTCTTCCTACAGCTGGGCAATGGTGCTGGCAACCACTTCTGGGCAGCCAACGTGCCCCCCAGTGAGGCACTGCAGCCCAGCAGCAGCCCTGAGGCCCGGCGGAACCACCTGGAGGCCAAGTACCGAGAGGGCAAGTACCGCCGTTACCACCCGCTCTTCGGCAACCAGGAGGAGCTGGACAAGGTCAGGGTCCCTTGAGACCGCCCCTTGTCTTCCTGGCTCCCTCCTCTCACTCCATCGTAGTTCACCTTTTCTAACAGTTCAGAGTGATGAGTTGATATACGGGGAGACTGAGGTCCAGACGGTGGAAGGGTCCCGAGTCACATGGAGACTTGGGGCAAAGCAAGGAGTCAGGCCTGGCCCTTGGGCCACGGCCACATCTCTAACATCTGTCTGCCTCTCCCCCGCTCCTGATTCCTTTGTCTCCCGCACCCTGTCCTGCTCCTTCTGAATCCTGCCAAAAGGAGTGAACTTGATGAGGATGCTATTTCCTGTCAGGCTCATGAAAAACAGCTGGCTGCTCTGATCCATCCACCACCACCACCCCCCCATCCACACCCCGCTCAAGATGAGGCCTTGTGTGGGCCCCAGCCCTGACAGGCCGGGAGCCAACCCCTGGGCCCTGGTCTGGCTCTGCTGAGTGGGAGGTAGCCTGCTCCGAGGCAGGGGGATGCCACTTGTGACCTCCAGTTGGCCTTCAGGGCCTCCCCCAGCAGCCCCACCCAGGCTCAGTTTGCTAGAAGCCCAGTGGGAGCCAGGCTTCTACCTCCCAGGAACCCAGGCGTCCAGTCTCCAGCCCAGCCCAGTCTAGCCCGCCAGCCAGGAGGGGCGGCACTCCGATTGGTTGGAAGGGCTGGGCAGGCCGTGAGGAATTCAAATGTGGGAGGAATTAGCTACAAAGCACCCCCTCCTCTGCTCTTCCACAAGGCAGAGGGAGCTTGAGATCCTCTAGAGAACAGGCTTGGCGATTGATAAGGTGCTGGGGCACTAGCAGGGGTGGGGCCTGGGCTTTCTTTCTCTCTCTCTGTCTTTCTTCCTCCCTCTTCTTTCTTTAAACCTGACGATTCCTTCCTCTTGTCTCTCCTCCCCCATCTCCCCTACCCCACTGGCCCCTCACCCACGTCCCAAGCTTTGGGCTGACTTTTCCCCCTTCCTCCTCTTCCCTCCTCCCAGGCCTTGTGTGCTGCAGTCACCACCACAGATCTGGCTGAGACCCAGGCGCTCGTGGGCTGTGGCGCTGGGGTCAACTGCTTCTCAGGGGACCCTGAGGCCCCCACACCCCTGGATCTTGCTGAGAAGGCGGGCCAGACGCTGCAGATGGAATTCCTTCGGAATAACAGGACCATGGGTGAGTGGCTGGTGGGACTGTTCACCTCTCGGGTTGGGGCCTCCCTGCTGCAGGGTCTGTCTCTTTGGAGAGTGTGGGAGGGGGTGCATAGTAGCTATAAGGGTTGAGTTACGTGCTACTTGAGCTGTGATTGCAGCTCTTTGAGGGGCCCTGCAGCAACAGTGTCTCTGATTTGGAGTGTGTTTGGTTGCATGTCAGTGTACATTTGTGCATCTGCTTCTTCATCTGTGTGTCCCTTTGCACATCTATCTGTGCGCGCCTTGTGTATCTGTAGATCCCTCCGTGAGCTGTATGTGGGCCCCAGACAGTCTGTGTGCTGGTGTCTCTGTCTCCAGCTGCCATGGCTCTGTGTGGCCTTGCACCTGGGCTTGTGGCTTTGGGGTTTGTGCCTGCACCGAGTGTATCTGTGTTGTTGTGGGTGGGTGGGGCTCTGTCACAGACGGGGGTTGGGTCCCACTCTCCAAATGGTTGAGAAGGGGACAGTCGGGTTAAGTGGCTTTGATTATGGCCCAGACTTGGCCTCTGGGACCATATCCCAGGACTGAGGGTGGAGCTCAGCTGGGTCTCTGGGCTCAGGGCCATGGGTGGCTGGGATGTGCTGGACTGGAGAGGACCTTGGTGTGCAGGGAGGTGCAGGAGACCACCCAGCTGGCTTGGGCTTTGGGGCCGCTGGGAGCAGGGCTGGAGCCAGCCTGCTTCCTTAAGCCCCGAGTTGTCTGGGACAGATCTCCCTCTGGGGATTATTAGTGAGTTTACCCAAGGCCCCCCCTCATTCTAGCGTGCTGGCCTGATGCCTTCAACAGGGAGAGCAGACTGGGCTGGAGAGTCAGAGAAGCTTCCTGGAAGGGGGAATAGTGGAGCTGAACTTTGGGAATAGGGTGGAATTTTTACAAGTAGAGAGAGAGGTGGAGATTGGCTTGGGCAGACTAGAGGTGGAAATGAGAGCCTGAAGATAATAGTCAGGGAGCAGGGAAGCTAGGGTTGGTGGGTGTCCAACCCAAGGGAGGTGAGGTGGGGACACTCCTGGATGACTCCTGGGACCGCATCCCAGGACTGAGGGTGGGGCTCATGACTGGCTGTTCTTACCCCCACTTCCTGAAAGAGATACCTCGACTGGACTCAACGAAGCCCCCGGAAAAGCAATACTCGGTTGTCTTGCCAACTGTGAGCCACAGCGGCTTCCTCTACAAGACAGCTTCTGCTGGGAAGCCGCTGCAGGACCGCCGTGCCCGGGAAGGTGGGTGCCGGGCCAGACCTCACTCCTGGCTGTGGCGTTCTGGCGTGGTGCCTGGGACGCTGGGGCTGACCAGCTGGCGGACCCAGTGAGTGCCAGGTGTACGCTGGCAGTCACCTGGCAGCTTCCTGGTGTGAGCTTTGGTCCACACTAGGTGCTTGGGGAACGGGCGGCTGGGAGTGTTCTCTGGCCATAGCCCCGCAGAGCAAGTCACTGCCAGTTCCCTTCACTGAGCTCTTCCTGGGCGTGGGCCCTGTGCGGGACATCTGGGGTGTCAGCCTGTGGATACTAGGGGATTTGAGGACTGAGCTTAAAGCGCCACCCCTCTTTCATCTCAGTCTTCCCTTTGCTTCACAGTGCAGTAAAATCCACAGGGACCTGCCTGTCAGCTGCCCCAGCTCGTTACCTCTCTGACCTGCTTCGCTCATGTGTTCCAGCTTTCCCTGCTGCTCCTCCAGCATGCACGTTCACTCCCACCGTGGGCTTTGCGCGTGTTGTGCCCTCTGCCCTACACGCTTTGTGTGATCCTCCCCTTGTTCAATCAGGTCCCTGTTTAAAGTCACTCCTCAGAGACATCATGCCCTGCTACCTGTCCAAAATTTTACCGCTCACTGCTGACCCTCCTTTTACACCACTTACCTGTCATTCATTTGTCTAGTTAAGTCTCTCTGTCGGTACTCTATCTGTGTCCCACTGGCACATAGGCTCCTTTCAGCTACCGCTGTCGCCCCCAGCACCTGGAACAGTGCCAAGCACACAGTGGCTTCACCTGCAGGATGAGGAGTGGCTGGCACAGGGCAGTCTCTCCTGGAGAGAGCCCACCCAGTGGTCAGGCTCTGGGATACCTCCCCCCTGCCCTCCCTGTCCACCTGTCAGGTGCAAATGTCATGTTCTCATGGGCAGGACGAAAGTCAGCGTCTGCAGAGGGAGCATGCTGAGGTCATCGTGTCTCTCAGTGGTCCCAGGCGACGCCCTCAGGTCCAGCAGAGATATCTTTGGAACCCTTTGATGTCTCCACCGCACTGTCCCTGGGGTGCTATCCCTTGTCTTCCTGCTCCTGCCTGATAATGTCATTTATGTAACTGCCTGAGTCATCCTTTTTTGCCTTGGCTGCCAGGAAGCTCTGAGCCAAAGTGAAGCTCCGTGCTGTGAAGTCTGTGAGCCTGCGTGGCTCGGCATTCTGTTCTTTCTCCTACTTTTCTCAGTTCATAGTCCACTTCTATTCCATTATAGGACCTTGTCTGACTCATCAGAGTCATTCTAGAAGGAGGCAGAGTATAAAGCCATGGGTGCTACTGGCAGTGGCAGGGGCTTTAGGGGGAATGGAAGATTTCCTATGGCATTTGGGTTCACCCTGAAGGATGGAGAGTGTGGGTGGAGAGAACAGGGTGAGCAGAAGTGGGGAGGGTGGGGTGTGTGTTCAGAAGTGGTCGGAGAGGCGACGGAAAGGTGGGTAGGGGCATACCTGGTGTGCTGAGGGGTAAACCTTGTCCTGAGGTCTGTGGGGTAAGGCAGGCCATGGAGGCATTTTGAGCAAAGGAAGGACATAGCCCGATTTTAGCTAGGTCTTGGAAGACATGAGAATGGGAAACCAATGAAAAACCTCTGCAGCCAGGGGAGAGGTGTGGGTAGTCTGGGACCAAGGGGGTAGAGAGAAGAGCACAAACTTGGGGAAGCTTGTGAGTTAGAATGAATGGGCAGGTGGGAGTGGGGACCCAGTGAGGATGCCAAGGTGGTGTTCATGGCTCCCCTGCCCAACTTCTCCCCAGAGTTCAGCCGACGCTGGTGTGTCCTTAGTGATGGGGTCCTGAGCTACTATGAGAATGAGCGGACCGTGACCCCCAACGGGGAGATTCGGGTCAGCGAGATTGTGTGCCTGGCAGTACCTCCTCCTGACACCCATGGGTGAGCACCCCGGGCAGAATTACTGCTGTAATGTCCACTCCTTCATTTGGGAGACCGGGGAACAGGCCCAGTACAGGCAAGATGTCCCGAGTCACACAGCAAATAGCTGTGTGAGCTGTAGCAGGTCTCCTGAGGCCTGAGCCTGGGCTTTTCCAGTGACCTCTTAGCAGTCCAGGGGAGGACAGTGGTGGGCAGTGTGGGGAGGGCTGGGCCAATGCTGGGTGGGGTGGCCTTGAATCCTAGCCTGTGTATCTACAGCTTTGAGTACACCTTTGAGGTATACACGGAGGGGGAGCGGCTGTACCTGTTTGGGCTGGAGAGTGCAGAGCTGGCTCGTGAATGGATCAAGTGCATTGCTAAGGTGGGCATGGGGCTATCATGGGGGGTTGACAGGACCCATGGTGAGACCTCTTGGCTCACTCCATGTATTCCCAGCTTCCCAACTCATGGAGCAGGGACGGGTTAGGAGCTGACACAGGGCAGACTTCTTAGATTAAGGGCCTGATATAATCTCCTGGGAGCCCAGATGAGCTAGTCTTGGTCCTGGCTCTTCGGTAGCTCCCAGGTTGGTGGGGGGGAGATAGAGGGGGTTGAGGCAGCAACAACAGTACAATCAGTGCTGTAACAGAGGGCAAGAATGCTTTGGCAATGTGGGGACCCCAGAGAAGGGACACCCCTGCTGGTGTCTGGGAAGGCTTGAGTGTGAAGTAAGACAAAGTGATCAAGGTCATTCAGTGTTAAGTTCTGCCCTGGGGAAGAGAGGAGGCAGCAGGTAGGAAGAGGGCTTATCCCCTCAGGCCAGGGAGCTGGGGGTCCTGGGAAAGCGGTACCATTGGCTGGTGGTCTCCCTAGCTGCTCCCCCTCTCCTGGCTTCCCTACCAGGCATTTGTGCTCCCCCTGGCTGAAGATCTGCTAACCCGGGATTTTGAACGGCTTGGGCGTCTCCCCTGCAAAGCTGGTCTGAGCCTACAGTGTGCCCAGGAGGGCTGGTTTTCCCTCATTGGCTCCGAGCTCCGTGCTGTCTTCCCAGAGGGAAACTGTGAAGAACCACTGCAACTTCGGAAACTGCAGGAACTTTGTGCGTGGCCCCAGATCTAGGCCCCCAGCCTCTAGGGCACCCACTTCTCTAGGGCTTCCCGTCTCCCAACCCTGCCCTGAAGTCTAAACTCTCCCTGGTCTGGTCAGAAGGAGCCAGCCTGCCCTCTTACTCCCTTTCCTGTCTGGGAGCACATCTCAGCAACCCCACGTCATGGGGGGGGGGTGTCCAAAAACCCTAAGGATAGAACAGCTTGGGGATCATCAAGTCTGGGTCTCTCTCATCTTGACTGGCCCTTCCACAGCCATCCAAGGGGACGGTGAGAACCAGGTGCTGGTGCTGGTAGAACGAAGGAGGTGAGCTTCCCTGAGGGGGCTTTGTGGCAGTATTTGGGACAGGGGGTGCAGGAGTAGGTCCCCAAGTGACCAACTCTCCCTGGCCCAGGACGCTGTACATCCAGGGGGAGCGACGGCTAGACTTCACGGCCTGGCTGGGGGCGATCCAGAAAGCTGCAGCCAGCTCAGGGGACACGTTGTCGGAGCAGCAGCTGGGAGACTCTGATATCCCAGTGATTGTGTACCGCTGTGTGGACTACATCACGCAGTGTGGTGAGCCTACCCTCGTGACACACGCCCCACCCTGCCCGCCTCCTCAGACAACACTTACCACCCTCCCAGGAGGCCCAGTCCCTCACAGCACACGAAAGTAGCTGCGTGGCCCTGCTTCTGCGTCAACACCCCCCCCC
>NW_004567116.1:37801354-37818988 GCF_000260355.1 Condylura cristata | reverse complement strand
ACAGCCCCAGGCTCAGCCCCACCCCTCTCCAGGCCTGACCTCCGAGGGCATCTACCGCAAATGCGGGCAGACTTCGAAGACTCAGCGGCTGCTGGAGAGCCTGCGGCAGGACGCCCGCTCTGTGCGCCTCAAGGAGGGCGAGCAGCATGTAGACGACGTCTCCTCGGCTCTCAAGCGCTTCCTGCGAGACCTGCCCGACGGGCTCTTCACGCGGGCCCAGCGCCTGGTCTGGCTGGAGGCCTCAGGTGGGCCCAGCAGACTGTGCCCAGACGGAGACCCAGGCCGTGCTGCGGCCTCAGCCTCTTACACTTCTCCCCTTCCAGTCTCACCCTTGGGCAAGGCATGCCCAGCCGTCAGGTTTCAGTCCTCTGCTGCTCATTTCCGTTGACACCCTAGAGACCAGTGTCACTTGGAGATACGGGTAGCTTTTCTGAGTGCTTGATCTGATTTAGGGGGAGGCAGGGTGTGTTCTCACCGAGGATGAGAAGCAGAGTGGCCAGAAGGTTGGATGGGGAGGTGGTCACAGAGGGGTTACTGACCTCACCTATTTCTCCCCACCCAGAGATTGAGGATGAAGAGCTGAAGGTCTCCAGGTACCGAGAGCTGCTGGCACGTCTGCCTCCAGTCAACCGGGCCACGGTGAAGGCCCTTATCAGCCACCTATACTGGTGAGGGGTGATACTGTTGTGAGGCTCTGGGGGTGGGGTTAGGGGAGAAGCTGCCAGCTTGGCTGACTTCTCTCCCCCGAGACCCATATAGACCTGGGCACTGATGCTGACTTAAATCCCTGATCTTGAACTGCTCCCCAGTTCCTAACTTCCTTGCTGCCAGCTTACTTCCCACAGGGTGGGAGAGTAGGGGTAAGGGTGCCTTGGCCAGACCACCCAGCTTCCCAGCCCTACTCCAAGACACTTGCCCAAGACACGGCCAGAAAGTGGCTAGTGGGCCTTCCGTGGCTTCACTCCAGGGGGCAGTCATGGGCCTGTCAGGAATTGGGAAGGTGAGCGGGGAAGTTCTGATCCTGACTCCTCGTTCAAACCCTCCATCCTCCCCTGTCCAGTGTCCAGTGCTTCTCAGACACGAACCAGATGAACACGCACAACCTGGCTATTGTGTTTGGGCCCACGCTTTTTCAGACGGATGGGCAGGACTACAAGGCCGGCCGTGTGGTGGAGGACCTCATCAGCCACTATGTGGTGGTGTTCAGTGTGCGTCCCACGGTGCTCTAGAGGGCAGCTCTGGAGGGCAGGGCTGAGCTCCCAGGTGGCAGTGACCCTCTGTCCCTGTCCCTCTCCTCTTCCCAGGTGGATGAAGAGGAACTGAGGAAGCAGCGGGAGGAGGTCACTGCCATTGTGAAGATGCGTGTGGCTGGCACTGCCAGTGGTACCCAGGTGAGGGACCAAGCCGGGGCTGGGGGCCTCAGGCCTTCCACCTGCACACGCTCTTTGGCTGAGACCTTTACCCCACAGCATGCTGGTGACTTCATCTGCACGGTGTACCTGGAGGAGAAGAAGGCAGATGCTGAACAGCATATCAAGGTCAGGGCTAGGATACAGAAGCCAAGGGGTTGGACAGGGCCACACTAGGCCCAGGTGACTGGGGGCAGGACTTCCATCCCCAAGGAATCTATATCTGGCTGTACTGTGACCTATCGCTTCTCATCCCAGCTCGCCTTCAGGAGACCCTGAGGGCGGGTGGGCTTGGCTTTTGGGACCACACAGCAAGGTTGTGGCAGAGCAAGGTTGGAAGACAGGGTAGGCTGATCTTCTCTTTGGTCACTGCAGATCCCAGCATCCATGACAGCTGAGGAGCTCACCATGGAGATCCTGGATCGCAGGAATGTTGGCATCAGGGAAAAGGACTATTGGACCTGCTTCGAGGTCAACGAGAGGGAGGAGGCAGGTGAGTGGCCACCGGGATTGCTGCTGGGCCTTGGCCTTGACTAGGCCACCCCACCCCATAGTATGGGGACAGTGGTGGTGAAGGGAGCCTGAGTGATACGTGTAGCTGTCACACTGTGATTTCAGTGATGGTGACGGCGTGTTGACAAGGGTCGAGGTGATGGGCTATAATGTGACCGACCGGGCTGCGAGGGGAAAGACAGTGAAGGTGGCAGATTGTGTGGCTATGACCTTGTTTTCTCAGGTGTCTGAGGATGGTTTTTCTTGTGAGGGCGATGCTGCTGAATTTGATAATAGCATTGAGGGTTATGTTGGTGGTGAAGGGGGGGTGGCCGGTGAGCACATTTAGAGACATGAGGTGGTGGTATAGCTAAGGGTGACTGTGCTGATTGGGGAGGAGCCATGGTAGTGAAGCGGGGGGCAGGGGGCGATAAATGCCTTAGGACGGAGCCATGTTGGTAGCAGCACAAAGTGAGGGTGTAGCTAATGATTTGTTTTAGCCGTTACTGTTGAGTGCTGGGTGCTAGGCTGGAGAGCCAAATGCACAGCCCCTACCCAGCCTCATGGGGTTAGCCTGGTGCGGAATAGTCATCAGTCCTGTGATCACACCACTTAACGTGCAACTACAGCCGCATTAACTGTAGTAAGGGGTCATGGTGCCACCAGACCTTGTAACGGGGCCTCTGGCTTCAGAGCCATTGACCTAGGAGGTCAAGGTGGGTGGGGTCACCTGTGAAGAGGAAGGAGACGTGCTTCCTGGTAGTGGGAGCGGCTTGGGCAAAGGCCTGGGGGCACCGGCACTGCCCTTTCCAGGAGCTTGGGAGGAGGAAGTGAGGGGCGTGGAGCTGATGGGGGAGGCTGGAGGTAGAGGAGTCGGCCGCACAGGGCCTGCCGGCAGTACAAGGCCACTGTGAGGGCCACGATCAGGAGTTCGCCGCTGTAGAGAGAGCCAAGGGGGAGAGGAGCAGGAGCACAGGCGGGAGCCCACGGTGCAGTCCAAGGAGAAGGTGGCATGGGCCAGGACGGAGGCAGTGGCGATGGGCAGAGTCCCCAAGTGGAGTGTGAGCGGGAGGCTTTGTTTCCGGCTTCCGTGCCCTGGCAGGCAGGGGTGCTGTCTTTCTGAAGGGAAGATCGCCGGCTGGCTTGGTCTAGTCACACTGAGTTAGAGCAGCTCTGGTCCCCGCCCGGCGAGTCCAGCCTGGGGCTCGGTGTGGGGTCACGGTGCCAGTTGACAGTGGAGTGGGTGGCGCTGTCTGTGCATGTGCCAGCCCTCAGTGCTGTCAGGCCGTGACAGGGGGTGTGACCTCTCCCCAGAGCGTCCCCTGCACTTTGCGGAGAAGGTGCTACCCATCCTGCACGGGCTGGGCATAGACAGCTACCTGGTGGTGAAGAAGCACCAGTCCATGGAGGCCATGCTGCTCTACCTGGGTGAGTGGTACCAGCCTGCAGAGCCAGGCAGGCGGGCGAGTCCCTCCACCCAGAGTCGGGGCGGGACCCGGTGGCAGAGGTCGAGAGCAGCCGAGGCGAGGACCCCAGGGGGGCAGGCCCTTTTGGAGGCAGGAGCAGTTTCCTCCATTCTGGGTTCCTGCCCTTGTCTGGGGCTGGTGTAGCCCATGCCCACTTCAGTCCTCCCCTAGCCAGCCATGTGGGCGACACCAAGCATGGCATGATGAAGTTCCGCGAGGATCGAAGCCTCCTGGGCCTGGGCCTGCCCTCAGGTGGCTTCCACGATCGCTACTTCATCCTCAACAGCAGCTGCCTGCGGCTCTACAAGGAGATCCGGGTGAGCAGCCCCCCACACACCCAGGCCCAGACCTGCCTGTGGGTCTGCTACTGGGAGCAACTCCAGCAGGGGTCCTGAGATGGCTCAGTAGTGGGAGAGCTGTAGACTCTCGGGGGCCCTCCTGCTCTGGCCCTGGGTGCACACTGTGCTGTGCTCTGGGCCCCTCTGGGCCCGGGACCTGTGCTGTCACGTCAGGCAGGCACTGCTGGCTCACCTGGGCCTGTGCTTGGCACGGAGCCTTCAAGAATGTGCTACATGGCCCTGAGGAATGGGCATGTGCCCTGTCACTCCACAGGTCGTGCCTCCTCCTGGCCCGCTCCATTCCCACCCTGTTCCCAACCCAGACTCTGTCCTGGTAGACCACCACACCCCCCTCCTTTCTACCGATTATCTGCACATACAGCCCGGGTCCCCCCATGCACCACCACACACACACTCTCCTGGCTCTGGACCTGGGCTTCCTCCCCCGTAACCCTGATCTCTATCAAACAGAGCCAGAGGTCGTGGAGCGGGGTCCCTGATGCCGTGAGTAGCTGTGGGTGAACTGCCAGCTGCCTTACACCGCCTGGGGGCCAAGCGAGCCTGGGGGTAGTGTGGGGTCACACAGGCAGAGCTCCTGGCTGTCTCCAGGCATGGTTTCCTGTTGTTTTGTCAATCAGCCCTGGTCGCCACCCTGGGGCTTGTGGCCTGGGCTCCTGCCCTTCATTTTCTACCTTTTTCCGGAAGACCCTTTTCCTTTCCCCAAGATAGGCTTCCCCATCAGTGAAATGCTCTAGACTTTTCAAAAGTACTCAGCGTGGAGGTTTGTGGTGCCCCAAGGGAGGCCCCTACCTACGTTAGAATTAGAGCTCCGATCTTCGTCTCCTCTTGTCCCTGGAGCCACCCTCTTTCCAAGCCTGGAGAAAGTTCCAGGGCTATTAGAATGTCCTTGCTACTGCTCTGGCCTTAAAATGCCAGAGTGGGACTACACAACCTCGTGGCCTACATCTGAGCCTTGGTGGCGTGTCCTGAACGGTTGCCAGCCTCTGTTGGCACTATGCTGGGAGAAGGGAATTCATCCACTTCTCTCTGGGCTGCTCTATCCCTGGAGGGATACTTCCCCCTGGGAGAAGGCCCTTGCTTAGCTTCAGCGGAGAACTTGACTCCTCCGGTGCCCTGCGGGTCCCTTGGGGCTCAGAGCATAGGTGCTCTGTGGGGACGGGCAGCAGAATCGTGTTACCAAACCCGCCGTCAGGCCTGAGCTCCCACCACTGCCCCTACCACCCACTCTAGCCCTTCCTGCCCCCTGTGTCTCCTGGAGAAGGGCCGCCAGGCAGGCCTGGCTGCTGTGGAAGGGGTCAGGGCAGATAGAGCAGGACCTCATGTCCTCCTGCACTTTATACCTGTGTTAATGCAACCCAGGCTCCTGCTGACCCTTGTGGAGAATGCCTCCTCCCCTTCTGCCTCCCGCTGTGATCCCATCCTTACTTCTGGGCCTCTCACCTCTCCAGGCAGTTCCCTTGGTTCTGGGATATTCCCCGGCCCCCTCCCTCGGGTATTTGACCCTTGGAGCAGAGCAAGGGCAGCAGTGTGGGCAGAGCGATTGGCACATATGGGAGAAGGCAGGGGAGCCAGCGAAGGGACACAGATCTAATGTTTATCGGCCCAGACTCAGCACCCAGTCCTTTGCCAGTGCAGCCTGGGACAGAGCGCCTCACTGCAGGCCTGTGAGGAGGGGTATTAGCCCAGTTCAGCTGGGAGAGCAGGCTCCTAGTGACGCACCCAACCTGTCTCTGGGTGGGAGACTGGGATTCCACCCCGGATCTGACAGCGTCAGAACCTCAGCTTTGATTCCCTCAAGTACGGGAGTACTCGGCAGACAGGGCCTGGGGAGCGCAGGGTTACGTGGGCTCTCCCCAGGGGCAATTTGCGCTTTCTGGCCTGACAGAAACCCTGGCACTTTGGCCACCGATTGGAGGACGAAGCAATTTTGGTATTTACTGGTTTAGAAGGCAACAGGCCAGAATATTGAAAGTTGGGACAATTATTCAGTTCCAGATAGGTGAACCCTCAAACCTCCTACCAGGGGTCTCCCATTGTTGAAAACCCTGAGGTATCCAGGAATAGCGCATTTTAGAAAGATCTTGGTTCCAGCTGAGGTCTTCGAGCATCAAGGGGAGAACTTCATTCTCTGCTGGCGACCTCATACCTCAGAGAAATCAAGTCCTTGGACCCAAAGATTCCACTAATGCTTCCCTCACCCTTCTCCCTAAAGGCGCCCCTAAACCTGCGATCTCTGCCGTGCCCAGGTCACACACACCACACAGCTGCTTCGTCCTCCAGAGCTGGAGGGAGGGCGAGCTGAGGATTGTTGATTAGCTCCTCAAGGAGCCACACACAGCCTGGCTTGGATTCCTCAGCTCCAGCATTCTCTCGCTGCCTGACCTCGCACCCACAGCCCGGCCCCTGCTCGGGGTTTGCGCTCATCCTCGCTCCTCGTCTTCCTCTCTCACCCCCCTGCCTGACTTCTTGCAAGTCTGCAGTCCGCGCTCCACTCCCTGCCCAACTCCTTCCGCATCCACCGCCCAGTTTCCCCGGCGTCCTTTCTTGTCTCACGCCTCCCGTCTGGTGCTTACCTCGCCTGTAGCCCGATTTCTCCCATGGCCTGTCTCCGTCTCTCCATTCCTGCCCCCTGGTTTCTTCGACCGGCCGTCTCATTTCTTCAAAGCCCTCCACCTTGCTTCTCGAACCCCCTCACAGGAGGTTTCTTCCCATGTTGTCCCCACACCACAGTCTGTCTCCCTTCCTGCTGCCTGCTTCCTCCCTGCCTGCTGTCCCGATCATCTGTGTCCACAGTCCAGTTTTTCCCCAGGCCCCTTTGGGCAAGTGCCCTTTGTGGGTCAGGTGCTCTGTAGGAAACAGGGTAGTTATTGGGGTAGAGTGGGATGGAAGGTCCCTAGCAAGCCCCTCTTGAACCATACCCCTTGCAACAGCTTCTAAGTCTTCACTGTTCGCTGGGCAGCTCAGCCTTTCAGGACCTCACAAGGAAGTCCACCAGTTCCTCAGACTTTCAACTTCCCCTGGCCATGCCCCACTTGCCATTTTTTGTTCCTGCCCAGAAGCCATGCCTGGGGATGTCTTGGAGCACTGGTGGGAAACAGGGTGGAAGTAGCCAGGCTTTGACCCCCAGCATCGGTTGTAAGTGAGTTCCCCTTCCCTGCTGACCGCCCTGGCACTGGGGTGCCTGGTGGGGGCAGGGTGTCAAACAAGTGGCTGGCTGCTGGACAAGAGGAAGGCTCATTAGCTTGACCTCCAGCCAGCCTCTTTCTTGGGGGTCATTACTCCCGCCCCCCTGCCTCAGAACCAGCCTGCTCCTTCCAGACCCAGGCCCAGACCCATATGCAGAGGTGGGGACCAGAAGTGAGGTGTCAGTGATCTGGTGCCCCTCCCCCGTACATTGGTCTCCTGCTTCCTGACCTAGACCACTGGGAAGTTCTTCCTTTGGTCTACTGAACAGCCATTCTGCTTCAGCTCAAATCAGTCTCCTCCTCATAAAATCAAAGAGCTAGTAACTGCTGACCACACAGCCTTCTATCACACAGTCAACCCTGGAGCCTCTGTGGGGCAGGAAGGGGTAAGAAACCCCCAAGACAAATGCAGCAGCCCACTGATGCGCTCAGGACACCCACCTGCTCCCGTCGGGGCCAGAGAGTGGTGCACAGCACTTCTTCCCCCACAGACCGTCAGTTTTGCCAATGCTACAAGTCGGTTCTCCAATCTGCAGGGTGGCAGGGAGGGCCTGGGAACCACGGCCCTGGCTTTCCCACTGGGGCCACTGCCTCAGGGGCTGAGGGTTGACTGTCTGATGCTGCTGCTGGGAGAGGCCTGGGGGCTTAGTTGGGTGGGTTGTGCACAAGGATGGCTTCATCAAGAAGGCCTCCTGGATGCAGAGGGGAGTGGGGAGAGGGCAGGGAAGGTACCCAGTCAGAAAAATGAAGGCTCCATTGCCTGCTCTGAGTTATGTATCCTCTCCATCTGCCCTCCTCCACCTTAGAGCCACCGGCCAGAGAAGGAATGGCCTGTGAAAAGTCTCAAAGTCTACCTGGGAGTGAAGAAGAAACTCCGACCACCTACCTGGTGAGCTGGGACTGGGTAGATAGGGCTGTTGACCCAGGCCTGCGGCATTTTGGGCCGATGGGGGATCCTTGAACTCAGCTGGGCTCGGTACAGGCCTTCTGAAGCTATGGCCTCCCAGATCTGCAGCATCAACCTCAGCAGCGAATATGTTAGAGTCCTGAAATCCCAGCTCTGCCACAGATGTGCAAAATCCCAGATTCTGGGCTTGGCACCAGCAGTGTGTGTTGTAATGAGCTGTCCAGGGAACACTGCTGCTTGCTCGTGTTTGAGCACCACTGGCCCGGATTGAAATCCTGCACTGACTTTTCAGTGCTTCACCTCCCACATCTGAAAATGGGGGAGATAATGGTACCCTTCAAAGGTGACTGTGCTTTAAAATGTTGAAACATTGAAAAGTGGTAGGTAACTACTATTGTTAATTTCAGTCCTCCGTCCTGGTCTTCTGCCTCTCACCCCCCCGCCGTGCCTGCTTGTCTCCCAGGGACTGGGGCAGATCTAGGGTAGGGTGGGGGCGGGGGGCCCCACGGCCTGGGAGGCTGGTGCGGGCTGCAGAAGGAAGAGGCAGCAGCCAGGATGCACTTTGCTTGTGAGAAAGCCCCAGGCTCTGCTTGCCCCAGGCCCTGGGCTGTGAGGCCTCTGTGGACTGTCAGTAACCACACTCTCCCCTCCCTGCAGCTGGGGCTTCACAGTGGTCCATGAGACAGAGAAACATGAGAAGCAGCAGTGGTGAGTGAATGCCCTGAGACCTCAGGCTGAGGAGAGATAGTAACACGTTCCCTGGATTGAGTCCCCCTCATCGTCTGGATCTGTGCCCTGCCCAAGACCCTAATTTGGGGAAATGTCCAGAACTTCTTCACAATGTCCAGAACTGTGTCCCTCCCTGCAGGTATCTCTGCTGTGAGACACAGATGGAGCTCCGCGAGTGGTTTGCTACCTTCCTCTTTGTGCAGGTACCAGGTGCAGGGTGGGGGTACCCCATTAAGGAGGGTGGTACATTTGCTGCTCCACTCTTCAAGCCACCACAAGGAGATTTTCTTTGAAGATTTATTTATTTATGCATACAGTGCTTGGGTACAGGCCAGAGGGGCAGAGGCGGTGAGAGGCGTCACCAGAGACAGAGTGGGGAGCAGGACAGGCAGATTGACAAAGTACACTGCTGAGGGGAGCAGCGGGCGGGTCAGAAGAGGTCTGCCGCGCCATGTGGGTCACCTCTGGGGCCAGGGATCAAACTCACACTGAAGCGACTGTGGATAGCTTCGCAGTGCTGCACTTTAACCTGCTGTGCCACCAGGGAGGGCCCTGCTTCAAGGAGATTTTGAGTTGCTATCTATCTATCTATCTCTCTACCTCTCTCTATCTATCTATATGCCTATAGACTGTCTATCTATATAGACTATATAGACTGTCTATCTCTATGTCAGTAGACTTACTATCTATCTATCTACTTTCTTTCTTACTTACTTACTTAGTAAACTTCTTGGTGGTTGCTCTGCCCAGCTCTAAGCCAGGACTGCCAGACAGAAGTACAGACCCTTGCACTCCCCACATAGGAAAGAAAGCAGACCCAGAAGTGACGGGTTATAGCAGAGTGGTAGGCGGGTGGGAAAGCGGCGGGAGAGTGTCCTGGGAGTTGATCCTTGGGGCTGATCTTTACCAGGCAAAGGTGACTTCCAGGCAGAGGAAAAGTTTGCACAGAGCAGTGATAAGAGCTACAGATGGTTTGGTCAGGGGTAAGTGGGGAAGCCAGGAGTGCTGGAAGTCGACACTGGAAGAGGAAACAGCAAAATCTCGGTCCTGAGGGCCATGCCAAGGAAGCCGAACTTGACCTAGTCCGCAGTTTGAAGCCGAACTTGACCTAGAGAGAGAAGTATGCAGGTTTAAATCTGAGCAGGCCCATTCTGGAGGCTCATTCTGCAGTGGCTGTTGCAATGGGCTGGACAGGACAGGTCGGCGAGGACTTAGGTGGGTTGCTCTTAAAACAGATTTCTAAATGAGAAATTCACAACATTTAAGGCAAGGGTAAAGAAAAGTGTACCAGGGCCCTGGGCTGAGTTCTGCACTGTTCTTAAACAACTTTCTTTTAGTCCTGAACTCCTTGTAGTCAAGGCCTAACTGGAAACAGGGTGGTTCTATAGTTTTCTGGGCTTTTGGTGAAAGGAGGCACAGACATTTTCCTCTGGAACTGTTTTCTTGGTGCTGCATTCTGGGAGTAGTTTGTTTGTGGACCCACAGATGGGAGTTGTTGAGTAACATAATTGTTTCTGGGTTTTGCCAGGGATACAGTCATGTTCTCCTAACAGCTGCTTCTCATACCGGCTGGGATCAAAGCCGAGGGTGTCACCTTGGATCATAGCTAGAGGCATTTCTGGAAAGGGTGGGTGGATTCTGAGCTGGGTGTCTGGGCCAGCAGAAGCCCAGGCCCAGCACCCCTTCTTTCCCTGTCCCACAGCACAGCGGCCTGGTGTGGCCCTCGGAACCCTCACGTGTGGCCCGGGCAGTGCCTGAGGTCCGTCTGGGTAGTGTATCGTTGATCCCGCTGCGTGGCAGTGAGAACGAAATGCGCCGGAGTGTGGCTGCCTTCACCGCGGACCCCCTTTCTGTGAGTAGCTCTCCATCCCTGTGTGCCAGGGGCCAGGACGTGGCCAGAGCCTACCTGCCCTCTGCCTTTCCTCTCTGCTTCTTCCGAGTGCCCCCCAGCCCCTCTCCCTCGCCCCTTTTAGAAGTCCTGGCAGGCCCCTTTGGTTCTGAGTTCACGGCAGGCCTCTCCCGTCCCCAGAGACCCCAGCCTTCCCCAAGTGTGATGGAACCTGGCTTCTGTGCCTTCCCACAGCTCCTCCGCAACGTCTGAGAGCCGGACTCATACCCTGACGCTGGGATTCTGCTACTGGGAAGCCTTCCTGTTCAGACACCCTCATACGCTGTGTGCCTGGTGTAAGCCAGGAGGGAGCACAGAGGAAGCTGCACCTCGCGTCCCATGTCCTGACTGCAGCATGGATTCATGGAGGGCCGGGAAGCAGCAGGTTCTGCCCTGAGGCGGAACCCCTCCCTCTCTTGGCCTAGCCGTTCAGCCCTGTGGACCTGGCCCACTCACCTCCAGGGTCACCCTCCCTGATTTGGAGGGAAATGGGCATAAATCAAGATATCTGGGGACCACCATCCTTTCAGAGGCCCTATGGCTCCTGCTGGAAGGGAGCCTTCCCTCTTGCCATGCACTCCAGAACAGCAGAAAGTAGATGCTCTAAAGGAACACTCAGCTGGGGGCGGGGAGCTCTTGGGTAAGTTTCTATAGGTCTGAGTAATGGACTTGGGCATTTCAGCCCTTCCCTCCTCTCCTTCCAGCCTGGGAGGCTCAGGCTGCCCGCTGTCCCTTCCCCATTTTGGGAGCCTTTTGATAATATAAATATATCTGTATATTTTATCTTATGGTAATTAGTTGGGGGATTTGGGTGTTCTGGAGTGGGAGGGGACAGGAAGTCAGGAAGCCCAGAGCCGAGTGCCTACTGGGACCTGGGCCCTCTTGCTCCAGATCTGAGCTGTTCCAAACTCCCCAGACCCCTGCACAGGCCTGGTTTGGACCCACCCCACCCTCACTGTACTGTTGCACAGCCAGGGTGGGGAGTGCTGTCCTGACCGGACCAGGAAGGACCCCAGCTGGACTGAGCCCCAGTCCCTGCTATGGTCCGAGTCTGAGCCCAGGATGTGGGGCAGCCCCTCATCAGGCCTCTGGAGATGCAGTCTTAGGTGCTTCATTAAATTGAATTAGGAAAAACAGTCTCAGGTCACCCTTGGCTCCTGTGCACACCCCTCCCAAGGTAGGCCTTGCTTTGAACAACTATAAAGTGGCCCTCACTGGGTGTTGCCCTCTCATCACCAAAATGGCAAGGCCCTGGCAAGTGGAGGAGATAACAAGAGCTGTTAGCAGTTGCATTTGGTACTCCTTGGGAAGGTGCCAGACACACATTCCCACCTCTGCCTACAGCCTCCTGTGGCCTCTCCAGAGACCCAGAAGGCAGACAGACTGACCTCTAGGCCTCAGCCTCAGCTAATGGGGCTGGGGAAAGGGGGTGGAATGTAGGTCACATGACCTGGCTCCCTGACTCATGATCTGGCTGAGGCACAAGCCTGGGTGTTCTAGGAGCCTTGAGGACTGGACTAGGTTTCCTTGTTCCTGTCTTTGGAGAAAGGGAAATCAGAGCTGGGAGCCTACAAATTTGTTGGTCATTTTCATAGGCTGGGGTTAAGCCTCTCCCATCTCCCACTCTTATCCTGCTCAGGCAACCTGCTCTATACTGGACTGACCATTCTACCCACAACCAGGACAAGACCTTTGTCAAAATCCATGGGGGCTTTAATTCTCTGGGCTATACTGCCAGTGTCTTTTGTTTTTTGGCTGTGGTGGCTGCAGTAACTATATTAGGCCACCAGGGGGCAACCTTAGCCAGTGCAACACAACTGGTCCACTACTGGGCTCTGGAGGGCCCCAGTATGACTATCCTGGTCTCCAGGCTTGTTCAGTTGGATTGTGGGGGTGCAACCTGGCCCTCCCATTTTCCCCAATGCTGGTAATATTCTGGAAGGCTGAGTGGTACAGGAGTGTGCTTTGAACTCCTGGGTCATAGGAACCAGGAGGAGAAAAGAGCTCTAGCAAACGGGCATCCACTGTGGGTCAGTGCCAGTGCTCTACACTCTGTCTCCTGGTAGAGTAAGAAAGTTTGACCCAGGGAAGTAGGCAGCCTGCCCAAGCTCATGCAGCTCTCCTAAGTCAGGACTGAGGCCCATTCCACTGCCCGATTTTGAGAGGTCTCCCTCCTCCACTCCCCCCAAGTCAGATCCCAACTGCTCTTTCATCTTATAAGAAGTCCCATTTGTCCCCCAGTGAAGAGGACCTGCACTGTCAGGAGCTAGTGACACTTAAAAGTGCTTTCCTTTGGCTTCTCACATGCCATCCCAATAAGAGCTTTCAGGGCCTCGGCCTGAATGAATTACAGCAGTGACCATGGTGTTGTATGGACATGGGCAGAAGGCTCTTTATCAGAAGGGTTCATAGAAATGGGGCCTTCTGGGACTCCAGCTGGCTTGAGGTTGGGTTGGAGGATTGCACCTGGACCTGCTGAGGTTGGGAGCAGCACTTGAGGAGGGAGGAGGCGGCCCCTGATCTGGCCCTGAAGACTGGAAACCTCGACAGGTGCACATGGTGGGAATGACTTCTGTTTAGAGTAGGGGCAGGAAAGGGGAACTGTGGGTCAACCTTAGTTCACACCTAACAGTAGAGGACCACAGGAAGCCCTGGATGAGAAGTCAGAACCTCAGTGGTGAGGACATTGTGGATGGAGAGGAGGTGAGGGGGCAGGGTGGGAAGGGCGGAAAGGTAGGGTGACATGTTACTTCGTCTTCCCTCTATGTCCCGTTCAACTTACCCATTCTGCAAAGCTTTCATAAAACATCGAGGGCCTCTGGAGACCCCTGGTCTCTCTGCAGGAAATCCATGGAGGAGGGGAGAGAAAGATGCACCCTGCCTCTTGCCCTGCCTCCTGAGCCAGCCTGGAGCTGAGGCCTTTCCTGGCTCCTTGATCTGGTGGCTCCCAAGTCCTGTTCACAGATGGCTGATGGGAAAAGCAAGAGTGTAGATGCCAGCTGAGCAGATGCCAGTGTTCCCATCTATCCCAGCATTCTCACCTGTACTTTGGAGAGATTAATGACACTGAGTAGTGGGAGGATGCAGTGAGCTAATCAGCGGGAAGTGCCCAGCACCGTCCCTTGATAACCTCCTTCCTACATGTGTCTGGGAATACTTCATAGCATCCAGAGTTGTCTTCAGGTCCAATATATTTTCATTTGACAAGTATTGAACACCTTTTGTGCAGTGCTTAACTGAGTGAGAACAGACGAGTTAGAGGACAAGCAGTATTTCTGCGGGTGGAGTGGAGGAAAGACATTGCCAGGAGAGGTGGTGTCATGAGCCAAATGCAAGGTGATACGGTCCTGCAGTGAACCACCTGTTGTGGTTGGGACTTAGTGCTTCACGGGCCTCTGGTGTTGTTTCTAACTGAGGTTCTTTTTAGTTTCTAACTGAGGTTCTTTTTAGTTTGGCCACATTCAGGTCAAATACTCCTTGGGGTTTTCTTCCACCAGAAAAAGGAATCGTTTCTATTCCTTTAGTCAGCTCTGTATCTTAAGTGATGCAGACCCTGAGCTGAGGGGTGTGTCTGTGTAGTCTCTCAGACACAAAGTACAGCTGGCATAAACCACCCAACTCTATTCCAATGACACCTCCTTCAAGAAGCTCTCCTGGATTATTCCCCCACCCTGTTGTACTGTGTGCAATGGGTGTGTGAGTGTGTGTTTGTGTGTGTGTGTTTCTAGGTCACTTGCCCCCAGCTAGAGATTGAGGGGTCGGGTAGAGTTCTCTGGCCAGTCCAAGCTGGTTTAGCCCTAACATGGCCCCTCTCCCATACCACTTGCATCCTGTGGAAATTTCCACACTTTCTCTGCCCTGGTTACAGCTCCTACTGCTGTATTTATCACCCTGGAGACACAGTGGCACAGGCACACGCATGGCACACACACATTCGTGCCCTGCACACACGTGGTCCTGGCACACCTCAGCCTGCACACGCGCACACACACACACACACGCTTGCGGCACATATGGGAACACCCACACACACTAAACTCTCTAGGAAAATTGCCCCCCTCCCTCCTGCTCCACCCCCGCTCTGTCTTCCCACCACCTCCCACCTCAAAACAAAGATGGGCTGGACAGCGCCTCCCACTGCTGTCAGCCTGGGAAGCATCTCCACCTCCATGACGACGTCGTCTTCCCCACCTTCCCTTTCCCACTGTCTCCCCAGCTCTCGCTGCCCTTCCCCCTCTGTCACTTCTCTGCATTTCTATGTATCTCCCCTCTCTCAGTCGCTCTGAGTCCTCTCTCTGATGCTCTTTCGACCCTCTGTGGTGGAAAGAGCACTCCCTGCCTACGTCCTGAGGATCTCAGGAGAGGGTGCTCACAGGAGCTGATGAGGACAGAAGCACAGGCTGAGGGGACCCACGGGTCTGAACCACCTCAGTTCCTGTCACTTTTCAGCCCCTCCACCTGGGTGAGAGGAGGACTGTGTGCCTGGCACCATGGAGACAAGCGTCATGGCAACGTAGCATGGGCACATTCTTCCTCCTGGGGGTGCATAGGAGGCCCCCCTAGGAGGAGCAGCCAGGAAGCCCTTAGGGGGTGTGCCTTGTGCTGGTGCCACACCCGCCTCTAGCTCATACTGTCTCCACAACACCCCCACCCTGGCCACCTCTAATGACACCACAGTTCCCAGTGCCACAGTCCCTAATTCCAATGGGGGCAAAACACTTCATTTTTTTAAGATTTATTTACTTATTCATGCAGAACTGGGGTACAGGCCAGAGATGCGGAGGGTGAGAGGATTCACCAGAGACAGCAGGGAGCAGAACAGGCAGATCGACAAAGTACACTGCTGAGGGGAGCAGCGGGCGGGTCAGGAGAGATCTGCCACACCATGTGGTCACCTCCGGGGCAGGCGGGGATCAAACTCATGTGGAAGTGGCTTTTGATTCTTAGTACAGTGCTTTAACCCACAGCACCACCAGGGAGGGCCCGGGGGCAAAATACTTTTACAAGCAAATTCCAGACCTGGGCTAAAGGCCACTCATAGCTTGAGGATCAGAGAAAGCAGGGGCTTGCCCAGGGACACACAGCTAGTCTAGTCGAGCTGCTGTCCTGGGGCCTCAGTTCTCTCCTGTGGTCTCCTACCATCCACCCAGCCAGCGGTCACTGGAGCGCAAGTTTAGGCCAACCTTGGATCCAGCCACCTGGGGGAATCTCTAGCCTGTCCTCAGTGTTGGCAAGATAACGATCAAATGGTAATGCTGACAAACCATGATGAAATACATCTACTAGGCTGAGATTTGGCTGTGTCATCTTATTTAATATTTGTAACAAGTTCTATGAGGAAGATATTACCATTTTGCAGTTGAAAAAACTGAGGCCTGGACTTGCCAGACTTGCTGATAACAGGCAGCTGCAAGGTGGACAGGAGTGCAGGTTCTCGATGGTGGAGGTGGTCAGAGCATCGTGCCTCACCCTCCCGGCAGGTACTCTTCTAACGTGGTGGCAAGCTCTTGCTTTCAGCCCCATCTTCCCTTCTGAAGAGAGTGTGGGTAAGATCTGGGGTTTGGCCTAGAATACTAGGCCTTTGGGATACTAGAAACTAGAAGGTTAATTTTCTAAGAAGATGGAAGCAGGCTTCTAGTGCGTTTAGACCAAGGAGAGACCTCTGTCGCTGTCCAGCAACATCAGCACTATATCACAATCCTCAGGTCCTGTTAAGAGTCCTGTCTAAGCCCAGGCTGGAGCTTCAGGATGGAAGGAGAACTCAGGCCTCTGGAGCCCAGCCTCAACTTGTCTTCCTTGATGGAGTCACGTTGCAGCTGCCTTGCTCCTGGCTTATGTAATCACTCAAATATAGCAGCTGCTGTTATCCCACTGAGTCACACCCCTTCCCCCCCACCACACTCAGGTGCAGGAGTTAAGGGGGGAAGAGGTAGATGAGGGCTGAGTGGGTGGCTCAGGGCTTCCTAGGAAGGAAGAATCTGGTGTGCTGCATAGGAGGATGGTGATGGTGGCAGCAGAAGGGGGGGTGCTCACTGCCCTGCCCTGTGGGAATTCCTTCTTTCCCAGGGCAGCCTGAGGTCATAGAGAGTGGAACAGCCCTCGGCTCTCCAGGGTAAGGCTGGTAATTGGTTGAACATGGATTTCACGCAAGGTTGACCTGAAAACCCCTGTGTGATTCCCTCTGGCTGGGGGCCAGGATCAGCCCTCATTTGGGTCTTAGCAAGAGGAGTCAGGGTGTTAGGGCCCCAGGAGACCATAACACTTCCCAGGATTTGAAGCTGCACAGGCCACTTGTGCTGGGCCATCCATGCCGAAATTTGACATTCCTGGAACTCCCTCAAGAGATCTCCAGAGGTCACAAGCCTGTACAGCCTTCTCTCCTGGGCCAGGCAGAGAGGAAGAAGAGAGGTTGAGGTGGTCTGGAGAGGTAGTGGCCACGAGTCCCTGGTCTTAATCAAGTTCGTCCCTGCCTTTGCTCACCATGTGATCTGGGTGTGTCACTGCCCACCCTCATTCATCTCAATCTTCCTATCTGTAGTGAGGGACTGGACTGTATAGGCTCTAGAATCTTCTATTGCTTGGTTGATATACTCAACCTTGATCTTAAGCAGAAGGTCCTCCAAGTATCTGATCTGGCCCCATCTCGGGCTAACTCCCATTTTCCTTTTCTCCCAAATCTTCCCATATTCGTTGGGCCAGTTTTTCACATTCCCACTCCACCCTCAGGCAAGTCAGGGTCAGTGAGGGACTGAGCAGCCTTTGGCCACCTCTCCCGTCCCTGGACTTCCCATCTGTTCCATCATTTCATCCCCTGCTCAGCAGGAGTGGAAAGCTGACTACCCCCACCCAGAGGCACCCCTTCCTTCATAGGGCATCTCTGATTGATCCTGGAATCTGAAGCACACCCACAATACCTCAACCCTCATCCTGAAACCCCAAAACCACCTTTCTGAGGTGTTGAAGCTGCTCCACCATAGAACTGTTCTGGAGGTTATATGGGCCTTTCATTCCTTTGTCAGCTAAGGCCTTGTCACCCATGTGTAACGGGGAGAGTGCTGTGTTTAGTGTGGTAACTTAGGGAACTACCCCAGGCCCTTCCAGGGACATGGTGCTCCTCTAGGAATTGTCCTTACAGCCACAGATGGCAGCTTCCCGGAGGACTGAGATGGTCCCCTGAGCTTCACTCTTCTCTCCACCAG
>NW_004567116.1:37774883-37801214 GCF_000260355.1 Condylura cristata | reverse complement strand
CTTACCCTGGAGAGCCGAGGGCTGTTCCACTCTCTATGACCTCAGGCTGCCCTGGGAAAGAAGGAATTCCCACAGGGCAGGGCAGTGAGCACCCCCCCTTCTGCTGCCACCATCACCATCCTCCTATGCAGCACACCAGATTCTTCCTTCCTAGGAAGCCCTGAGCCACCCACTCAGCCCTCATCTACCTCTTCCCCCCTTAACTCCTGCACCTGAGTGGGGGGGGAGGGGTGTGACTCAGTGGGATAACAGCAGCTGCTATATTTGATTGGGCCTGGGACTGAAGCAAATAGGACTGTGGTCTGTCCTTTAGGAAAGCATGACCCAGCAAAGGAAATAAAGTGAGCCTGAGGAAGGAGATAGGTGGTGGGGCAAATAGCAAGTCAGGGAAGGAAGAGGCAGCCAAAAATAACTCATCCTAGAACCCCGTGACTCCTCCTGTGAGGGTTGAGGGGTAGGGTGGGTGCTCAACTGGATCAGGAAGCTTAGGCCAGGATTTGGGGTGGGCAGAGAAAAAGAAGAAAGTCAACCTGGAAAGGGAAACAGATTGCCAAATCAAGGAGGAAAAGGATAGATCATGTTTTCTCTGGAACAGGTGATGGAGGGTTCAGTCAGACATAGATTATGAGAAGCTGCAATGCCAGGCTGAGGGTTTTTTTTTAAAGATTATTAATTTATGCATACAAGAAACTGGGATGTAGACCAAAGGTGTGAGGGGTGGGGGGATTCACCAGAGACAGAGTGGGGAAGAAACAGGCAGATGTGCTGAAATACACTGCTGAGGGGAGCAGCGGGAGAGACAGAGGTCTCCTGTGCCATGTGGGTCAGTTCCCTGGCCAGGATTGAACTTGGGTAACAGCAGTGAAAGCTCTCAGACTTAACCCGTAGGCCACCAGGGAGGCCCCAGGCTGAGGATCTTGGCCTTTATCTTGAGGTCAAAGGGAAGCCATACAAGGGTTTTATGGAGGAGTTATATAAGCAGATATCTCAGAATACTGGCATTGTGTGAAGCAGGAGGTGAAATAGAGGGATTGGACTGAGGTAGGGGCTTGAAGAATGACCAGGGTCGTGGGGAAGAAACTAGGTTCAGGAAGAGGAGTGGATAGATACAAGAGGATTACAAGCCTCAGAGGCAGATTTGACACAGGAAGTGGACAAGAGGGAAAAGGCAGAGCAACTCTGAAGTTTCATGACTGGGGAATTGAAGTTTGCTGATTAAAGACAACAGATGCATTGGACGTTGAATATTTGAATGTGAGGAGCCTATGGAATGGCTCCAGAGATGTCCAGAAGACAGCCTCTCTGGGACATCTAGAGCTCCAGAGCGGGTCAGGTTGCAGGGGGGCATTTGGAGTTGTTGGTATGTTGAGAGAAAGCTCCACACTCTGTGGTGGTGGGGAGGAAAATGAGGACAGACAAGGCTGGTGCTCCTGGGAGGAGGCCCATATTGAGGGGGCGAATATAGGATGATCAAGTGAGCGAAACAGAGGAGGGGCTGTCTGGAAGGTGGGAGGGAAACAGCAAGAGGGGTGGGGTAACGGAGGACACTGAGAAGCAGCCACCTTCCTCGCTGATGAGGTAACTGGAGCCTGTGGAAGCTGCAGACCTAGAGAGACGATGGGCTCAGGGCGGAGGCTGGATTCCAGAGGCTGCATCCTTCCTTTGAATAGGGCAACATCCTACCTCCTAACTTGCCAGCCTGCAAAACAACCACCACAACCATATCTGCCTCCCCTCGGGCCGGCCAGTCGACCTAAGAACAAGTACTCAAGGATCAGCACCATGGAGAGCAGGCAGGGCGTGGCCTGAGGCGGGGCGGGGCCTCGTCCTCAAGCCTAAGGCCCCTCGGTTCTGCAACAGGCAGGTCGCAGAACCTGTTCCTGGTTGAAGAAGAACCAGAGCTGGGCTGACTTTGCCCCTCTCCCTTTTCAGCACCTCTCCCTTCTGGGCAATTCCCTGCAAGAGTCCCTACACAAACATATAGGGCTGTTACTCCCCTGACTTCTTCAGTGGTGAGAAAGGAAGAGGCACAGCGTTTACAAATAACTTTAGAGATATCCACCACATCTCACAATTTCAACCTTGGAACTTGTGACACTAAAAGCGAGGTTAAATTGAAGTTAGAGAGGTTAAATAACTTTCCCAGGCCCTAGGTAGAGCAGGGATCTGAACTACCACATATCTGTAACTCATTCCTGGAAGCCCAGCAGTCCTGGATCTGGTGCCTTGTTTCTGGGCTAACTGTAGAGTCCAGTGGAACAGTGGGATAGGAAGAAATCCTCCTGCCCATCTGACTTGCTTGAATATATCCTCAGGAGATTTCAGAGGATGAGACTTCCACCATTATTTCCAAAGTAGGAGGGCAAAAGCTGACTGAAGACCTGGTAAGACCTCAAGATTCCTGCTGCTCCTCTTTCCCAACACACTCACCTAGAAGACACCCTCCTTTGAACATTCTGACTCAGCTTCCCACCACCAGCCTCCTGAGAGATGGGAGGGGCCAAGACAACCAGTACCTCAGCTTTCTGAATTTGCAGGATGCCTTCCCCATCAGCCAGCATGTGGGGAGAGGTTTGGGGGGGGGGAGGTCTCTGGGATGGGCTGGCTGAAAGAAGCAAGTCAGGAGTTCTGGGCTGGCTAGATTTCATGCCTCTTGAGTGAGGAAACAGTTTCCTAAACCTTTCAGAAAACTAGAAGTGTACTTCATGGGGCACAGTGGGAAGCAAAGACTCCCTTACATTTTCTTTCCAGACACCTCTAAGCCATGAGACAACAGCTTTCTCTAGTACTCTGTCTGGACAGATCTACACAAGTTAGGCCATTCCTGCCCATCTCCCCACCACCACACACTCCACTTCCTTCAGCAATGGTCAGATTTCCACTCAGTCTTACAGGTTGTTCTGCCTAAAGTGTGGAGTGCATGGCAGGGTTATCTCCCCATGGCTCAGAGAAGAGGGGTTCCTGGTGTGGGTATATGTGGCTCCTCTAGCCTGGAATATGTCCCCTTCTGCCTTAATGGTAAAGGATTCCTTTATGTTTCCCTCTCTTCTTCCCCTCACCTCTTGCCTGGGTACTTCACCAAGGTGAGAAACAGTCTGAGCCCTATTTGATGAGGTTGGCCCAGTAGGTGTTCGTGAATGAGTGAGTCAGTGGTGCAGCCAGGATTCAAACCCCCCTCTTCTGCCTCAAGTTGTAGAGTTTTTCCTCCTTGTACAACAACAGGAGCTTTGCTGTGATAGCCACCTACCTGACCCATTGTCTAGAAATGCTCCCATTGTGTCAGGTTAAGGCTCCATCCTGAAGAGCCCTGCCTGCGGGCAGGGCAGAGGTGAGGCAAGGCCCTCTCCCTAGGAGAGCCCGGGTGCAGTGAAGGTTGTATGCTGTAGGTTGTGCCTCGCTGCCCACAGCTAGAAGTCCACGCGCAGGCATCAGCTCTCACAGTGTCCCTGCAAAGCAGCACCACCAAGAAGTAGACTCTCCAGCAAGACTCTGAGTCCAGAGACCATCAGTAAAGCCCCCCTGAGCCTCTTGTGTACCCAACTGCATGCTGGAGATGTACCCTAAGACATGATCCCAAACCTGTGGGACAAGAGCAGGTGGTGGCTAGTTCTCCCCAGAGGCATGGGCCTGCCAACTGCTGGGGGGTAGAGGGGTGCTCACCCACACTGGGGGACTCTGACAGAATAGCAGAGGGTCTGGCTCCTGTCTATCTCATAACCCCATTTCCCAGCCTAGCCCATGAGGCAAAGCCCACAACCTCATACTTCTTTCTAGGCTCCTTTCTCAGCTACTTGGCTCTCTATCTCTCCATTTCTGTGTGTGCTTTTCCTTTTCTGTCTGTGTTCCTCTGTGTGTGCGTGTTTGACTATGCCTCTCTGATCTCTTTGTATTTCCATCTTGATACTCCCAGGGCCCTGATCCCTCTCCTCTCCTTCGTGTGTTTCTCTCCCCTTGCCTGTCTCTGCCTCTCTCTCACCCTCTCCCTCTGTGTGTCTTTCTTTCCTCTCTCCCAGTCAGAGTCTCTCTTTACCCCTCCCTCCCTCCCTCCCTCTCTGTCTGGGCCTCTCTGTTCCTCCTCCCTCCTCCCTCCCATTCCTGCATTATCAGACCTGCTCCAGCCTCCTCCCCGAGCCAGCCTAGCGGCTGAGGCAGTGGCTGCCGGAGAGGAGAGGCGGGAGCAGCCTAGGCAGCTGGGCTGGGTTGGGGTGTTGAGTCCAGGCTGAGTTGGGCATAGACCTCTGCTCCCGGTCGCTGTGTCTGCTGGGCCAAGCACCCTGCCTGGAAGCCCAGGCAGGGTGGAAAGGGCGAGGTGCCACCTTAGTCTGGCTGGGGAGGCAGATGATGAGGAGCGATGGGGCAGGCATGCGGCCACTCCATCCTCTGCAGGAGCCAGCAGTACCCGGCAGCGAGACCGGCTGAGCCGTGAGTACTATGAAAGGGCTGGGGTTGGGTGAGCGGCTGCAAGAGGTGCCATGGAGGGTCCTGGGAGCCTCTCGGGGAGCTGAGCTTGGTGTGGAGCTGAGCCACGTGGGAGGAACGATCCTGCTCCTGGGCGCCTGGATGCCCGACTGGACTGTAGCCTGGTGGAGGGGCTCGGCAGTCAGGGTGCCTGACATCAGCCTAGGGGAGGAGGCCGGGGTCCCACAGAAGGGACTGGAGGCTGGGGGAGGGGCTGGTAATGAACCTGAATCATCTCTCAGGGGCTGGGGGTGGGGAAAGCCTGCGGGGGAGTTCTAGGAGCTCTGGGGTTTGAGAATGACTGATTCAGGACACTGGAGAGGAGAGGGAAGATGTTCTGGGGCAGGAGTGCTGGGGCACACGTGGCGTGTGTATACGTGTGCGTGTGCGTGTGTGTGTGTGTGTGAGAGAGAGAGAGAGAGAGAGAGAGAGAGAGAGAGAAAGAGAGAGAGCACATGAACAACAGCATGAGTGTGAATAAGAATGAGTGGTCCTGGGGCTGGAGCGTCTGGGGTAGCTGCCCACCGTGGAATTGGGGCTGGCATTTGGAGCTGCCAGTTTTGGCAACTTTATCCCAAAGCACCTGTCTCAGAGAGAGCCGTGGGACTAGGTGTCATAAGGCCCCTGTGTACCAGCCTGGTGTCTGCCCACGTGTGTGGGGAGTGGGGGGGTGTTCTGTGGAGGTGACCCTCCAGGGTCAGGGGCTAGCAGGTAGCAGGCAGGTGACACATGTGTCTCCAGGTCCAAGAGGTGCAGGTTTGCATCAGTTGTGTGAGGATGTGTGTCAGTGTGTACATGTGTGGGATGCGCTGTGACATGTGAGGTGTAGAGGGGCCTGTTGAATTCTGGGTCCTTGGAGGTTGCTCATGCACCAGTTTGTCAGGGTGTGCGAACATTCTGGCATGATTGAGTGTTTCTGTACATGTCTGAGTGCAGGTGTGTGTGTGCTTGTGTCTGCACACGCTAGTCTGGGTTTGCTGTTAGCATGCATACTAACTTGTATGCCGTGTCCTGCAAAGCAGTGACTTAATATTGAGGATATTTCCCAGGTGATATCATGTATGTGCCTGTGTGTGTATATGTGTGAATGTGAGTTTTAGTGTTCCTGTGTGTGTGTTTAGCATATGTATATTCATGGAGACGTGTGGTCGTGGTGCCAGTTGTAGAAGTGTATACATGGTGCATGTGAGGCTGGTGTGCCAGAGTGTTTCTGTGAGTATTCATTTAAGTATTTATTTAAGTACTTGAGTACTCCTTCCCCTGGTGGTTGAGGACATAACTGGGACCCCACGGCCCACTGAGGCAGACAGGGGTGTCTGAATATATGAGCACCTCTGTGAGCCCAGGACAATTCATTCTACACCCTGTGGGGAAATTTGGAAGAGAAATAAAAATAATGGCTCTGCCCTCTGGGGCCTCCTAAGCTTGAGCCATAAAATAGCTTGAGAATAATTAAGCAGTAAGATCAGAACAACGGTAACAGGTGGGGGTTGGTGTGTTAACAGCATAAGCAAAGGCCCTGGACTGGGCAGGGCACGTGTCTGCCTCTTGGGCTTTATCCTCAAGACCCTACAGAGTCCAAGAAAGTTTTAAGCAGTGGAGGGACATAACAGTTTGGGTTTTAGAACGCTGCCTCATGTCACTGTCAAGGTTGAACTGGAAGGGAGAGGTGGGAACATGGAGCCCATGCCAATGTGGACGTCAGTGAAGTCTGGGGCAAGGGGTTCAGGGGGCAGAGGAGCCTGGACTTTCTGAAGGGAGAGCATGGGAGGCTTAGGGAAGAGAATGAAGGAGGGAGTTTCCAGGTGGCTCAGGTTTAGACTGGGGTGGAGGGTATGGTAGCAAGACTTCAGAGGGTCAGGATGTCAGAGGGGAGAGCTTTTGGAAGACTCAGAGGAGCAAGGTAGAGGGAGACACCCCTGTAGGGTTTCTACTGGGGTACGGAGGGTGCAAGATTATAGAGCTACCTCTTCCCAGACTGAGGCTGTGGTTTTGTCACTCTCCTCTGGCTGCAAGGCTGGAGCAAACGTGTTTCATCAGTCTCCTCCTTCAGACCTTGTATGCACCTCTTGGATGCCTGAGCTGGGTTGGCGCAGTGAGGGTTAATTGCTTATGTGTTCCTTTGCACCCCCCAGTTCCACCTGCCCACCAAGCAGCTCTTGCCACTCTTCCTGCTTCCCACTCCAGCCTCCTGTCCCTGGGGACTGCTGATGGCTTGGCTGGGTTCTAGCCAAATGGGGGAGGCAGAGCTCCCAGCATTCACCCCCTTCAGTGTTAATGGACTGGGAGTCTCACCCTCAGCCATGCTGCTGTCAGGCTATGGGACTGTTGGGCCATGTGAACTACCAGCCATACTTCCACTTTTTGGGTCCATATAGTCTTCCTCCTCAGCATTCTTCTACTCATTCACCTGTCAACCCATCCACCTGTCCACCCACCCACTCAGCAAGACACTGCCCAGTGCCTTCTTTTTGTCCACTGGCTTGATCACTGGGACCACAGAGAGGATACTAAACCAGACCTTGTTCTCGGGGTGCCCAAGCTGATAAGAGATAGAAATGTATATCCCTACAGAATGAATAGTGCTGGCCAAGGGAAGGAACGGTTGGGGACTGGACTAAGCCAGGGCTTCAGAGGAAGAGACATTTTGCTGAATCTTGAAGGATGGCAATGAATTACCCAGGCAGGGAAGAGCAGAGGGAACAGCCTGTAAAGGTGGGTAAATGCAAGTAAATGCAGCAGCTTCAAGGGCAAGAAAGAGTTTGCACTGGCTGGAGTGAGAAGATAATTGAAAAGAGAAACAGGGCAGCAGGTGCCAGCTTCTGTAGTCTCAAATGCCAGGCTTAGGGGCTTGGACTTTTCCTATAGGAGTAAGGATCTGGGAAAGGCTATTTTTTTTTTAAGATTTATTTATGCATACAGAATTGGAGTACAGGCCAGAGATGGAGGGGGTGAGAGAATTCACCAGAGACAGAATGAGGGCAGAATAGGCTGACTGGCAAAGTACACTGCTGAGGGGAGCAGCGGGCGGGTCAGGAGAGGTCTGCCACGCCATGTGGGTCAGCTCCCTGGCTGTGATAGCTTCATAGTGCTGTGCTTTAACCTGTTGGCCACCAGGGAAGGCCCGGAAAGGCTATTTTTAAAATAGGAAATCTCCCCTCGGAAAGTCCTCCTTGGTTCCCCTTCCCTCTGACCCCATGTCCTACCCTCACGTCTCTCTCCCTGATGGTACAGGATCAAGAATGCTGTTCAGACTGCTTTCTTTTGTCGTGTCTTTTGTGTGAGTTCCTTATTCAGTCAGACGAGGAGTTTTACTAAGGCAGGAGCCAATTTCTTGGCTCCTGAACCCCACTCATGGCACAGGACTAGTCACTGAGGTCAGGCAGCCTCTGGGCAGGAAAGGACAAGAAGAGCTTCTGCACCACCTTTAAACAGTTGCTTTACTTTTCTCTGCAGTTTACCTGCAGGTCTATCCAGCCCCTGCTAACATAACCCCAGGGATGCGAAGCTCATCCCTTCCCTCCTTGCAGACCTTCTCTCACAGTAACTGTATCTACCCTGGGTTCCTCTAAAGGGCCCAGCTTCTCCAGGTGCCCAGTCTGACCTGTGTCCTTTCTCCACCCTAAATGACTGTGCTTCCTCCTAAGTAGGACCAGCCTGCGGCATAATGGTTCAGGAGAGGTACGAACACATCCAAGATAGAAAGCCATTATTCCAACTACACATGGTAAAAGAGAGATGGGCTGTCTTGACCTCTGTCCAAAAGTAATGGTGAGTGAAGTCATCCAGGGAGAAGGAGACTGGAAGAGATGTGAGACAGGGGAGGGGAAGTTGCATGCATTCATTCATTCACTCACTCACTCATTCATTCATTCATTCATTTCATTCATCAGCCACTCACTGTGTTGCTGCCCAACCAAGCATGGCAACCTTCAAGGGAGATGGACGGAGCCAGTGATCACATGGTGGAAAGCCCGTGGTCTTCCTGACCTCTGCCTGTATCAGGGGAAGGCATTTAAGAGGTGAGGCCATTGGGGCTAGCCTTACAGGGAAGCAACCTTTCTTCAGGCAGAAATGAGGGACAGCTCCAGAAAGAAGCAAACGTCATGTACAAAAGCCTTGAGGCAAGAGCAAGTATGGTTTTGCTTATAGGAGGACTGTAGGAATTTAAATTGGCTTGTGCATGAAGTGCAAGGGCTGGGGAAGGATTGGGCAGAAATGAAACAAGAGAGGAGGGAGGGATCGAGGTTAGACTATAGGAAGCACTTTCTGTCACCAAAGTATCCAACAGTCTTGATATGTAGGTATCACTGAAGAACTGAAGATCAACAACTTTTTGTGCTCTCCAAGTGCCCCCAACAAGGGGGCCTGAAAATGGGAGAAACAGTGGCTGAAGAATGTTGGCCCCTTCCAGAAACTAGCATGCAAATGAATGCAAAGTAATATGCAAATAAGCTGGCTGGGGCTTGACAGTTTTGGCTGGGAGGATGAGACTTCACCCTCTTTCGTGTTGGCTTCCCACCCTCTCTGCCCCAGCTGTACTTTATAAGTCTTGTCTGCCGCCCTGCGTGCCCCAGCTTGTCTGAGCCACAAGATTGTGACCTCCAGGGCGGGGGGGGGGGGGGGGGGCATGGGCTCCCTGTCAGCACCCCCATCCTCTCAGGAAGTGGTTATATTTAGTAACAGGGATGTTTCCAACACATTTATCTCCCATTGTTCAGCTGCCCACTCCCTGGGAAAGGTCAGGTCCCCAGTGACGTGACCCACTTCTTGAAGTACATGAAATCACCCTTCTCCCTGCCCTCTCTGAAAAATGGGAGGCAATTGGGGCTTAATACAGCAGAAGGGATTTAAGTCAGATATCTGGGAGAATGACCCAATAGTAGTTTCCTGGTTCTTACTCTGTGGAGGGGTGTCCTGGATTCAGGGGAGGCTTTGAAAAATAAAGAATGTTATAGACAATCATAGATTCCAGTTTTAGTCCCATATTCTGTAGCTATGTGGTCCTGGGAAGTTACTTCACTTCTCTGAACCCCATGTGAATAGTGGCATGAGAATAAGTCTTTCCTGCAGGTTGGCTATGAAGAATCTGCATGCAGCAGGTGCTTATAAAGGTTAGTTGCCGCCATCATGAACCACCCACGCTCACCTACACTTTTAGAAAGATTCAGCGGGGCCTGGAGGGGGAGAGACCAGAGCTAGGAGCCCAGAAGCTGTCTTTGTGTGGGAGAGACAAGGTCTGAAATGCAGCCTTGGTGGTGGGAATGGGTGAGAAGTGTGGCTGCTCTGTGGGAGGGGTCAGGAGACCCTCAAAGACATGTGACCAGCTCTCTGGGCTGTTTCTGTCAGTTCTGAGCCTGATCCCAAGAGAATACAATGGAGGAAAGTACTGGAGAAGGAAGGGGTTAAACCTGTGGCTGTGCCCAAGACAGTCTGTAAGTTATTCTGGGACTTGTAGTCTAAGATAAATTTTCAGTAAGTCACTTTGTACTGTCTCCTTGGGTTCAGCTTTAGTCACTGTTGCTGAAGCTGACTGGGAGCAAACCCCAGTGGGTTCTGGGGCTGGGGGTGGGGGGGCATACCACAGGTGATCCCTACCCTCAGGGATCCCCTAGCCTGCTATGTGTTGGGTATCGATGGAGAAGGGGTAAAAGGATTGAGCCATAATTATGACTCTTCACACATTCACACAGAAATTAAAGCTTCCGGAGCATTATTTTTGCATCTGTGATCTCATTTAACCCTCACTACAAACCCAAGAGACCGCTGTTTTCTGGATGAATAAACAGAAGATTCAAGAGGGGAAATAAGTTGCCCAGAGGTATTCAGCCACTTGGTTTTGGAGTCAGGCTGGTCTGCTCCCAAAGCTCCTATTCTTTCCAACGATTATTTTTCCAGATAACAAAAGCCAGGCCTTGAAGGACAGGCAAGAGTTAGATATTTAAACTTGGGGGCAAGACATTTCTTCAGGATTGCTGAGCAAAGACAGGGCTCAAAGGATGGAAGGCAAAGATAGGCTCCTTGAGATAGGAGGCTTAATGGTGAACAGAGGCCTGCCTGTGGGCTGAGCTGGGGATCCTTGCTGTGGCCCAGGATCTCCCCAAAGTTTTTGAGCAGGACCAAGATGTGATTAGACTCGGGCTTTGAGATGACTGGTTTTACAGCCTGGGCGGAATGAATTGGAGCAGAAGAACTGGAAATAGCCAGAGATTCTGAGCTCCCTTCTTAGTCTTCTCGGTACTTTGCTCCTCTCCCTCTTTCACATTTTTCTCAACTTATTTTCCTCCCTTTCCCCTTCCCTTTCTTCTTCTCCCCTTCAGCCTACTCCCTTCCACTCCAGACCAGAGAGTGTGTAGCATAGAGCTATGCTCAATACCACACGTCTCTCGGAGGAGACTACATGCTGTCACATATAGTGAATTCCAGACTGTATTTTCCTTGTTTGAAGGGTTAGGGAGGGAGAAGAGATTGGACAAGGAGAAGAGATTAAGGGTGGAGAGAGGGCAGTCTCCACCTCTGCTGGGCCAGAGTTGAGAGGACCTTGCATCGGGAGGAATGCTGAGAGAGGGAGGGCCCCATGTAGCAGGGACAGGCACACTAGAAGGATTAAGCCAGGGGACAAGAACTTTTCTTTTTACAATCTGAGACAAGTTTAGTTTGGAAATGGATTTAAAATAGCACTGCAGTTGGGGGGGGGTCTGTGTTCCTATTATATGGTGATTTGCATGAGATGGGGAAGTGAGGTTTGTTGATTTGTGTTTCTCTGTGTTTGAGTGTGTGCTTTGGGTATGTGGGGTGTGTGTGTGTGTGTGTGTGGTGAATGAGCTTCCAGTTGTGCATGTGTCTGAGAGTCTGAGGTCCGAGAGTGTGAGAATGTGTGGATCAGCTTTTGTGGGGACATATTCATATGTGTGAACATGGAGGTGTCTTTTTATGTCTGATTTCTGGTAAATGGTTATGTGCATAGGTGTGCGGCTTGTGTTTGCTATCTACATATGTATAGGGAGTTCTAACCATAGGTTCTAGTAAAACTCTCTGTATGTGTGTGTGTGTGTATGGGTATTCAAGTTCAAGTGAAAGCACATACACCAGCAAGGTCACAGCCAATACATTCTTTCCTGGGTTCTACCTGCCTGAAAGTAGATAGCTATGTGTGGACTTGGGCTTGAGGGACTGTGCTATGTAGGGCTGACTTCCTCAGAGGACTCTTGGACCCTTTGTAGTCAGTCAGGACCCTTGAGGAACAGTGTCTTTGTGTTCAGGCTCATGTTGGGTCAGCTAGATGTTAGACATGGCTGAGAGATCTAAGTTTCATTCACTCTGGGGTCTCTTAATGGCCACACCTGCAGCTCACTGGGATTTCTGGCATTCAGCCCATCTTCCTGTATACCTGCATATGCTGAAGCCCAGAGAGGTGTAGCGGTTAACCCAAGGTCACACAGCATGATCTAGGATGAGACAGCAGGGCTTGGAAGATCTCCCTCCAGCCTCCATTTCCAACCAGGTGGGGAGCTCAGAGTAGAGATGCAAAGTCTGTGGCATGAAGCCACCTCCTGCCCTTGGGCATTTCCACTTTTTCAGGCCTCAGATGCTGCCTTTGAAGTTTCTACCAGAGCCTTTCTTTGCCTGCTGTGAGACTTCTCCCAGGAACTTGTGGAGCCTGTTATTCTGTGGCGCATGGAGGCTCCATGGAGAGGAGCCCAGCAATGGGGTGGAACCAGGGGCGACCTCCTCTAGATGCCTCAATTGCCTCATCTTTGAACCTGTAACTTTTTTTAGGTTTTTACTTTCTAACACTCAAGATTTCCCCTGTAATCTTTCACGATGTTCTTAGTTCTGAAACTGCACCTGGCTTGTGAAGACTCCTGGAGAAGTCAGTTCCAAAGATAAGGGCTGCTCTGGAGAGAGGCAGAGGCCTCCTGTCCATGGGGCAGGAAGGGCTGAGACAGGCTTGGAGGCCTGGTCAGGGAGGCTGCAGATGACCTCGAGCCAGCAGGGAAGTTGGTTTTGTGCTCTGATGTTCCTTCCAGCTGTAGCTACCAGAAGGGGCAAGCGAAGGACCACTCCAGCCATGTGGCACTAGAGGGTTGGCCCAGTGCCCCCTGGCAGCCCGGTGGGGGAAGGTGTGAGGTTAAACCTCCCTGCTGGAAGCTGGGAACTGCACAAACCTTGTCTTCCTGGAGCCTGGGGTTAGAGGCAGGGGGTTCACGGTGAGGACTCCACGGTGGAAACTGGGTACAACTGATACGAGGGGAATTTTGCTGGCTACAGGGAAGGGAGCAGACAGGCAGCTAGTGTCTGTGCTGAGCTGTGAGGAGCTCTTGGAGTAGGAAGCCATGACTGGGGATTCAGGCGTTGCTCTGGGTGGAGGACCCCTGGCACGGGGTGGCTTTAGGGCAGAAGAGAAACAGGCAAGTCTGATTCAGAGTGATCTTAGAACTCCAAGTGGGGTGGGAGAGAATTAATATCTACATATTTTAAATATATTTCAATATATTAAAAAAAAAAAAAAACTGCTGGTGTCATCATCTACACAATCTTCACCAGCTAGCCCTGTTTGGTAGCGGGAAGCAGAGGACGTATGGATTAACTGAAGGCAGTTTGATGAAGCAACTGTGGCAGGATTAAGGGCACCAAGGGCGTGTTGCGACACATAGGACCAGCACCTAAGGGCTGAGGGCAAGGACCATGCTCCCATCTCGCCCTCCTGCCCGCATGCTCCCATCTCGCCCTCCTGCCCGCACTGGCAAACCTGACTGGGAGCCTGGGTAAAGCAGCACTGGAAGCCAGCCTCCGAGGCACAGGGCGCGGCAGGAGAGGGTGGCCCTCTGGAGAGCAAGTGGATGAGGGAAACTGAAGCCCAGAGGTGCTGCCGACATGCCCAAAGTCACACAGCTGACTGAGCTCAGAGTTGGAGCTAGAAACCATGCCCGGCCTCTGAACACCCACTTTATCACATTCACTGAGCCCTGGAGGGTACCGGGCCTCATCAGTGCCTCCTGAGTGCACCCACACACCAGTCATCGCTCCTGGGCTGAGCTACTTTCTGCCATGAAGGCCTGGTTCCTCCCTGGGCAGCGCTGGGGCTGCTGAAGACTATCATTCTTGGGGTTCAGCTCACCCTGGGTCCTGTGAGCCACCTGCTCATGAATCCCACCCTCCCGGATGCTGCCTCTTGCATTCTGCCCCATACCTGTCACCCTGCGATAGAGCTGGGCCAGGCAGCCCCTGCCTCCCCTTCGTTAGCCAGGCATACCCGGACTGGGCAGTGAGCTGGGGGAAGGGGGGCTGACTGCTAGGGGAGGAGGGAAGTCCCAGCAGAGATTGGGAACCTGCCCTCGGGAAGTGACGCTGGTTCTTAGCCTTAAAAGAGTGTGGGACTATTACAGAAAAGGCCTTCACAGAATCCCCAGCAGAGCAAATGTGTGGAGAACAGCAGGAGGTGAAGGCTGGCAGGACCAGGATCTCTGGGCTGGAGGAAGAACCGGAGGTAAAAGGTAAAAGGAAGGTGTGGAGGCCCGTTGACACAGGGACACGGAGGCAGGTTTAAGCAGGGTTAGGTGATGACTAACTTTGGATTTAAGAAGTTTCAAGTAAGAGATGAATTAGAGGGGCCAGTGCAGAGGCTGCTATGGAAACAGGTGAAGGGAAGTAAGACCCTATCAGGGTCTTGTGGATTGGGGAGACAGGTCACCCCCCTGAGCTGTGGCTCTGGCTCCCCAGGGCCCACCTACCAGTGCAGGACTCCGTGGCACCCCCAGTGGCCTTGCTCTCTGTTTCATCCTGTGCAAGACTTCCGCACTCTAGAGCAGCCACCCATGGGCCCCCTAAGCCACCCCCTCAGACCATGGCCCCCCAGCTGTGTCACTGCCTCCTCATCTCCTGATAGCACTTATGACCTTTCCACGGCCGAGTCTATTAAAAACCCCTCCTCTTGGGACTTTCATTCTGGAGTTTGATTTCTATCTTACTTGCTCTCCAGAGTCTGGGCCTTGGGCCTCCCCCAGAGATGAGTCAGTGAGCCGTACCCCCCCCCCCGGTGATCTGGTGATGTGGGGTTAGGGGCCTTGGCCCAGCCAGCTCATCCGAGTGCACTGTGTGCAATGGGGACCCAATTTCAGCCTCTCCCGGGGCTCAGGCCACTGATTCATTATCAGTGTTAATTAGCATCTCCGGTGCACCCTTCCACCCCGTAAGTGCTTGACAACCATTAGGTGCTATTGTGCACAACTGGCTTTCACCCCAGCACCCTCCCCCAAACCCACCTGGGCTTCTGTAGACCCAGCTGCCTGAGCTAAGGGACCAAGATCCTGGCCACAGTCATACAGCTCCAGGGATGGACAAACAAACACAAAAACGCAGAGAGGAAAAACTCAGCAGCCCCGAAGCTCATGCACAAAGCAGCAGAACACAGCACACAGACACGGGGACTTACCACCCTCCCCCATGAACACAGACATCAGTATGCTCCAAGACACAGACACGGGGTGGAATTTAAAAAGTGACCTAGAAATAAACAGAATGAAGCATAGCAGCTGTGTACACAACCCAGGTGTCCCCCCAGATGTGCAGCACAGACTGGAACACCCCCAGCACAGACACAGTGCCATGGGGTAGGCAGACTGAGGTCTCTTCGCTTCTCCCCACTGTGCAGCATCTCCCATTCTGGGGGGCACGCAGGTATGTTCTTGGAACACCTTTTAGCTCTGCCCCTCCCTGTACCTGGCAAGGTGACCTCTATTGCCAAAGTCCTGTTCTGTCCTCCCAACCTGGAGCTCTGCCTGCTGTGTGGCAACCTGGGCTATTTTCCGTTCACTCTGACAAGTGTGGGGAGGAAGGCTTTGCCTGTGCCTGGTGGGGTGCTGACTGTGGATGTGAGTGGGCGATTAGGGCTGAGACACAGGACAGAGATAAATTTTGGAGGAAGTGAGTCAGGAATAGCAGTGCAGAGCCCCGGCAGCTCAAGGCCTGAGCGGGTGTTTATCCACAGGCTGGAGGAGCCAAAGCCCTCTGCCTTATTTTTCTTCAGACTCTGCCTGACTTCTGTGTTTCTTCCAGGCTTGCTGCCTGACCCAGTTCCCTCCTTCCTGAAGCCAGCCCTGCCTCTTGCCACCTCTGAGCTTACGTGCTCTCACTTGCTCTCTTTGCTTGGGTGCATCTGCCTTTACTCTTAAGCCAGTCCTTGTTCGAGGCTCGCCCGTGTGCCTGACTCCCTGACCAATGTGGTTCGGCCTGGTCAGGATGTACCAGAGGTGAGTGAGGATGACCACAAGCCTTCTGGATGCTCTCCTGATTCAAATCTCAGTTCCTCCACTTATCAGCAGCACCTGGGCCAGTTCTCCCATTTTCATTCCTTCATCTGTGAAAAGGAGACAGTGGAGTCACCTCGTGAGGGTCATTGTGAGGATTCAGTGAGACAAGGTGTGTAATGCACCTGGCACATGGCTCAGTCCGCTCAGGCTATGTGAGAGTGGGGTGTGGGGTGCTGATGAGATAGAGGGTTTACTGTGCACCCAGGAGATGCCAAGCATGTCCCCTTAGTTGGAATAGAGGGACACAAACATCTCCTGGGTGAGCACCCACTAGGTACCCTGTCTAGCTGGCCCTTTACAGGACCTCTCCTCAGTTTCTGATGACTGCCAATTCTGCACAGCTGTTAGGCAACAGGCAGAGGTGAGGGTGTGACTTATTTTAAAAATTTATTTTTATGTTTTTACACCTGCTTTACTGAGGTACAGTTTACAATAAAATCACCAATTTAAAGTGTGCCATTCAATGAATTCTGGAAAATATATACAGTCATGTGACCACTGTTTCAATAAAGAAAAGAAGATTTTTACCACTCCCCTGCCAAATTCTCTTATCTTCTTCGCAGTGACAACTGAAGAAGGGGGTGACTTCTTACAGGGTTGTGAAAGTTGATGGATTTTCCTTGGGTTGACAGCCTGGGCATATGGAAGAGGGCACCTCTGACTTGCTAGGGATGCCAAGCAAATGTTCACCCTCTCTGGGTCTTATTCCTGTGAACTGGCAGAGGCAGTGAGGCCGCAGAGGGGAAGGGGTGTTCAGATCATGGTCTCTGAGGTTAGGCCCTGGGGTTGAGGGCTAGGTGAGCTGGGACTATAGCCTTCATAATCCACATAGTGGGCCATGGCCAGGAGTGTTGGCATTCCACAAAGCTACCTCTCCTAGGGTCAGGTTTGCCCTGTACTCTGGTGGAAATGGCCGTATGTTGGACTGGAGCAGGGTCCTGTCCAATGTAACTCCAGTTCTCTGTCTTCCCTCTCCAAGGGCCATCAACCCCTCGGTGGATTAGCAATTCCCTGAAAAGAAGGGGGTACTTTTGTTCCCCAGTTCTAGAACCAAATATTAAAGCAATTATGTAACTAGCAATAAATTACTTAAAGTAGTGACTCACTCAGCTTAATTAGAGCGCGAGCAGGGAGGGATTAAGGTATTTTTAGAGCACACACCTCACTCCCTCCTGTGGAGGGAGAACTCTGTGCAAGGTGGGGGTGGAGAAAGGGCTGGGAGCTCATGGAAACACCCCAGGTGTCTGCAAGGAGATGAAAGCTGATCTTCCACCCCACTGAGGTCCCAACAAAGAGAGACCAAGTCAGACCTGCAGCAAGAGGGATTCAGATCAGACCCAGGAACATTCCAGTGGCACTTATTGGAGAACTGGAACAGTAAATTAGATTATGACTCTTTGAGGGCAGGACTAGGATTGTTATCCTTCCACCACCACCACCACCACCACCCCCCCGCCAGAAAAGGACCAGGAATGAGGCTTGGGATCAGATACATCTATTTGAATCCTGATTTTACTGACTACTAGCTGTGTGTCCCTAGAAAGATTCCTTTATCACCCCAAGTTTGAGCTCTGCCACTGTGCACTCTATAATTTGTATAGACTATAAGGACTGAGAGGTTTAATAGGAGTAAAGCAAGCCCAGGACAGACTTTACTGGACTGCGTCTCCAAAGGGAGAAGCATTAAGTATGTTTTGTTTACTGTTATATCCCAAGGGCCATTCTCAGGTCTGCACAGAAATGCTTGTTGACCGGATACATGTTAGTTTCAATCCCATACTCTGGCTCCAAATTAATGAAGAGACTAGGTGAAAGGAGGGAAAGAGTGCCTCACTGGGAGTCTAGCCTTTCTCCGCCAGAATGAGGAGCAGGTAACATTCAACAGAAAATTTTTTTTTCCTCAAGGGAAAGGGCTGGTAGGGTTCAGGACTATGGACAGCTCCAGTCAGCGTTAATGGGCTTGTTCCATCTCTGGGAGGGTAGCTGAAATGGAAAGGTGGGCCCTGTGTGCTGTCCATATCTCTGACTGGGGAGACTAGGACCCTCCCCCACCATCTCTGGGAGCGTAGACTAGGGGTGTGGGGTGGAATTTGGAGATGGGCTTGGCCGGGAGGATTTTGGCAGAGAGAATAGTCATCTAGGCGCCTGTAAAGCAGTGTAATTATTTTAAACCTGTATGTTTTCTGGGAGGGTTAAACAAGCATATGAGCTTGTCACCTCTCACTTCCCTCTACCCTTCTCATCCTTTTTGATATTGAGGGACATACCCTTGCTCTGTTGTGGAGGGCAGAGCCTGGACACGGAGGCTGAAGGGGGCTTCCTATCACAGCCATCACTGACCTCCACTTCTGCATTGAACTGAGCTGGACACACGGTAGGTGCACAAGACAGACTGGGGAAGGTCTGTGCTTCTCCTTCCTCCCAGGACATTTGGGAGACAAGGGTGGGGGTTGGAAGTAGCAGGATTTGGGTGGAGTTTAAGAAATGACCCTCTCCAGGCCCATATCCCCAAGACTCCTGTCCCCAGTGACCATTCTGATCAGCACCGACCAACTCTACTCACACCTCCCTGACCTCCCAGGGCTTGGGCAATGAATTAGTGATGACAGCCTTGCAGCATTGCCATGGCGACCAGGCGATGCTCTCAGCCTCTAGTCCGGGTGCAGCAGCAGAGGTCAGAGACCCCTTTGGTTCTGAGCCTCATACTCGGTGTGGCAGAGAAACAAATGGAGTTGGTGGAGGAAGAAGAGAGGGAGTGAGACAGGAGCTAGTCCACTCCATCTGCAGTGGATTAGAGTTTACACAAATGATCAGGTCCAAAAGGACTTTGGAGACAGTTGTGTCTGGCCCTCCCTCTGTTCTTATCTCTCTCTCTCTCTTTTTAATTTCTCCCTCCCTTCCTCCTTCAGCTCCTTCCATTTTCTTGAAATGATCTCTGCTTTGCGTCTGAGATGCCCACCTCTTCCCTCCACTGTGGAATTAGACCCTGCCTGGCCTTCGGTGTTGGGAGCTGACAGTGAGATGGGAACACAGGCGCGGCCTGGTGTGGGCCCCGCAGAGGGTGTGCAGGAGCTGCTGTTGGCTCTGCAGGAGGGTCTGACTTACCCGCTAGGGGCTGTGCAGGCAGCTCTGCAGGGGAGATGGTGCTTCCAAGCCTAATGAAAGGAGGAGAATTTGCAGTGGAGAGGCAGAGGTCCAGAGGTAGGCCACAAAGAAGGATGAGGAGTAACAAAAGTCCAGGACAGCTAAAGGGTAGGAGGTGTGGCAGGAAGCACAGGAAGAGTGGGGAAGGCCAGGAAGGGAGTGCACATGGTGTGGGGTTTGCAGCTTGTCCTACAGGGGAAGAGGAGTCCTAAAGATGTCTGCTGTTGTTTGCCTGAATTTAGAGATGGAAAAAGTGAAGCCCAGAGAGGCAAAGAGACTTGATCATGCTCACTGAGGTCATTAGTGGCCCAGCTAAAGTCCTACTAGAGCCCAGCCAGGACTTCTCGCCCCACACTTATTGGACAGGATTTTTCCAAGTAACCGATCCCTCCAAAAAGAGGAGAGGGCCAGGGGTGATGTTGCCCTTAGTTTGAATAAAATTTGCTTGGGCAGGTCTGTGCTTATGGCCCTCCTGCCTCTGTCAGATGAACTGACCTGGGCCTGTGCGTGGTAGTGGTAGTGGAACAGGGTGCCCAGAGGACAGCCTGGGGAGGCAGAAGCTTGGCTGAGGTCAGCAAGGGGTCCAGGTCAAAAACTGACTCAAACTGGGGTCTCCAGGCTCCCAGTCCACTATGCCCCTAATTCTGCACCCTGGGGTCTTTGGCTGAGCTGGGCAGCAGGAGGTAAGGACATCTCTGAGCCCCTTGTTTTCTTCCTAGAGCTCTTCCTGGTGCTGGGGCCTTTTGGGCCTGCTGTGACTGGAGTGTATCAGGGCAGAGAGGGACATTTAGCTCCTGATGAAGACGCTGAAGTTCCAGTGACTTGTTCATACTCGGTTACTAGCTGAGTCAGTGGCAGGGCTGGGCCTGGCTGCCAGGGGCTTTAGCTGCTCAGCACTTCCCCACCTGGCCACTCCCTGCCCCCTTGCCACCCTCTTCCCTTCCACAGTGCAGCTTGCTGGGCTCCTGGCTGTGACCACGGCCCCTCAGCTCAGCTTCCATCCATTCCTTTCCGGATGCTGATTTTGATAGCCATTCCTGCCTGGGGGCCACATGGCATCTGTCTCTCCACACAGCCTCACCCAGCTGGTTGGTGTCACTTGGTAGTTTTTCTTGGGGGGAGGGCAGGGGGCTACAGGTCCCTCTTCTCTGAGGTGGAGCTGAGAACGTGGTTGTAGTCCCCACTCTAGAGGAGTCAAGGGCTACTGCAATGTGAAGGACCTCCCTCGGGCACCTGCACAGGCACACATATACACACACTCACACATACACACATACACACTCGGAGCAACAGCAATACAAGTTTTCATGTACCAAAAAATAGTGCACATCCAGCGTTGTGCTGCGGCTCTCATTCATCCATTACCCAGATGTTATTCGTGGGTTACTGTACACACAGGAAACAGGCTCAGGCAGCTCACTAGCCAGGAAAGGGAAGAGCTGGGGTTTGCACCCAGGTCTGCATGACTCATATCTTGGGGTTGTAACTCCCCAGCTTCATGGCTCATGTATGTGTGCACTCATGTGCATACCTGTGCACCCATCAACAGGGACCTTCAACTTGGCCTTTGCCCCACACACCTGGCTGGACCAGTTTCCTAAGACATCAGAAGAGTGCTGGGCTGAAGGAGCAATGAGCGGTCCCTGATCATGGTCACCAAGATGCCCCCAGATTCTTACCTAGGAAGTGACACCGACCAGCTGGGGGCCTGCATGGAGGAGGCAGCCTCCAGGCAGCAGAGAGGGGTGGCTGGGAGGCAGTGAATCAATCGATCATCCCTGCAGCCCTGCCTTCCAGGAACTGGGGCCCAGGGGAGTGTGGGTCGATTTTCTGGGCTGTGGCTGGGGCTCAGCAAGCCATACATATGTGAAGGGAAGCTGGTGTGTATTCAGCCTGCCACCCGGCCCCTCTGCCTTCTGCAGCTGACCCTACCCCATCCTCCTGATCCCCACACTGCCTCTACTGTGGGCAGTGTAGGCACTAAAAGTCAAGCTTCCTGTTCCTAGGCAGCTGTGTGTGCCTACAGATATGAGGTCACCCTGGTGCTCCCAGAGGCAGTGGGGTGGTTACTGTGAGGATTACCCTGTGGAGACGCTGGGCACCAGGAACTGGGCAGGTGGGGGTGAGCCCAAGTCCTCAGAGACCCGAAGGAAAATATAGTGAGAAAATGGATGTAAAGTGCTTTGTACCACCAGGGTCACATAGTAGGTGCTTAATGAGTCTTCTTTTGGTTCCTTCTCCAGGAGGCTAGAGAGAATGAAGCTGATAGGTGTGGATGAGGTAACTTGGAGGGTATTTGAGCTCCTAGAGATGGCTGTTAGGTACCCCTGACAGTGTTAATGACTCCAGGAGCCAGTAGTGCTGACATACTAGCACCTGACATTCTAGACAAGCGCTGTCTCCCGTTCTGACATGGGTTCAGGGGGTGCTGGGAAGAGTGATGACCACAGCAGAATTTCGAATCCTTCTTCCTTGGTCCTCTGTCTGGGAAGGACACTTGAGCAGGCCTGAATTGCCCCCTTCTGGGATGGCTGCTTCCACTGTAGCAGAAGGGCCTTTGCTAGCTTGAACTGGCCCCAGGAGACTCAGGTTCAAGTCCTGGTCTAGGCACCCGTGACTCTTGGGTTGTTAAGACATCTCCCTTCCCCTCTGGGGGGTCTCAATTTCTCACCTGTAACAAGCTATGGAGAGGATTAAATGAGCAATTGCCTGTCCAGTGCCTGCTACATCCCTGCCCAAGGGGCCAGGCCACTGGGGGTCCGCAGCACCTGCCTTCCCATGCAAGGGAAAACAGCAGGCTGTTTGTCTCCTGGATGCTGTCTGTTTCATCTCTGGGTCCCTAGTGCCCCAGGAAGAAAGAAGTAAAGGGGATCTCATTTGGGCCCTGTCATCTTGTTCAATCTACTGGGGGACGAGCCTGCCAGAACCCCCTTGTCTCTGTGCTCCCCACACCCTCTTTCTCCCTGGAAGATGGGCACATCTAGGGCTCAGCCCCCCTGTGGTCTCGGTAGGTGTCTCTTCTGCTCTGACCAGTTCTTACCTCCCCGTGTCTGTCTGTCTCTCTATCTGCTTCGGATTCCTTATTCTCTCTCTGCAAGTCTTTTTCTGCCCTGGTCTCTGCCTCTCAGTCTTTCTGTCTGGTCCTGCCCTGTGGGCTCCCGTCCTCTTCTTCCCTCCAGGCAGGGCAGCAAGTCTAGTTCTTCAGCCTGGAGAAGCAAGAGTCCACCTCCTCTCTTGCTGGCTGCCTTGGAAGCCACTCTGCCTTAAGTGTTGCTAGGCCTGTGGCTGGTAGCACCTGGCTTCCATGGCAACGGGTGCTTAGAAACAGACGCCACACATCCCGGTTCCTATAGGAGTCTTGGCAGAGCCAGTGCCTTTCCCCTTCCGATCAATCAGAACGGGGAGCCTGGCTGGCACTAGGTTGGGGAGGTGAGAGAAGGTGCGAGGAGAGGGGGCCAGTCTCAGCCTTCTGGAGCTTGAGGCCACTGGGGTGAGGTGCTCCAGTGTGGCCCGGAAGTCAGATGACGGCAGGAGGGAGTACAAAGCCTGGGTTTGCAAAGGGCTGGTTTGGATTGCTGCTCAAACATCTCTAGCTTTGGGGTTGTAGACAAATGACTTTATGTCCTGGGGCCTCAGTTTTATCAACTGTAAAATCGGGCTAATAACATGAAGATCAGATGAAAAACTCAGCTGGGTGGATAGGCGCTTAGAAGGAAATCACTGATGTCACTCCCCTCACTTCCCCTTTGAAGTTATGGAAGATTAATTAGCCAATTAGCACAGAGAAGGGGACAGTAGCTCAGGCAGGGGTTGGCATAAGTGAAAAGGTGGATACTGGCAGGCATGCCCGGGGGGCCTTGTATGAGGTTCTCTCCCTCAGCTGCAGTCACAGGCACTCAAGGCCACAGACCATCGGCTCGGATGGGCGTGCAGACCTTGGGACTGGAGTCCTGGCACCACAGCAGCTCGGGGGGTAGAAAAATACCAGTGTACCCTCTGGGACTCCCAATGTCCTCAGGACTCCAGGCTCTGGCTTTCTTAGAATGTAAGGAGCAGACTCTTCAAATAATGGGACATATAGCAAGAAACTATGCAGGGGAAAGTTCTTAGAACACAAAGCTCTGGGAGTTCTTAGAAGCTTGAAGCTATAGCCTGGAGCCTCTGTGTATGTGTGACATTGCTGAGTTGGCAGGGAGTTTGCAGAACACTTTCCTGCCATGGCACCTCGCGTGGGTTCAGCTGTCAGCAGCCCTTGTGTGTGTGTGTACACACCTGTGTTTATGTACTTGTGTGTGTGTGTGTGCGCGTAGCTTCAGTCAGTGACCAAAGTAGCTTGAGGCATCTCTGGAGCAAAAACAGCCCAAGAGTGTCTGGCAGAGAAAAGATGAGCAGCCTGGCACCAGGGGTCAGGACGAAGCATCTCCATGTGGCTCTCTGAGGGTATTCCCCCAATTCCTTCAGAATGGAAGGTAAGGGGCATCACTGAGGGCATGGGAATGAGAGGAACAGAAAAGTGGACTCAATGAGGCAGATGGGGTTCAGTGAAGGGGGTGGGGTTCAATGAGGGGATGGGATTCAGTGAGGGAGTGGGGTTCATTGAGGGGATGGGGTTCAGTGAAGGGAGTGGGGTTCAATGAGAGGATGGGGTTCATTGAAGGGAGGGGTTTCAGTGAGGGGATGGGGTCCAATGAAGGGGGTGGGGCTCAGTAAGGGGATGGGGTTCAGTGAAGGGATGGATTCAGCGAAAGGGGTGTGGTTCAGTGAAGGGGTGGTATCCAGTGAGGGGATGGGGTTCAGTGAAAGGGGTGGGGTTCAGTGAAGGTTGGGGCTCAGCAAAGGCCACTGAAGTGTTTGTCAGCACTGTACCTTCTCTGTACTGCCTCAGGCTCCTGAAGTTGGTGGTTGATTGGGAGAAGCTGAGCACCTTGACTCCAGTGCTTGTCTTGGGGCAGGCTGAAAGCTAAAGAGCTCCATTTTTTTACTATTATGTGTAGAGTAGGGAGCAGAACAGGCAGATTGACTGATACACACTGCTGAGAAGAGCGGCAGACAAGACAGGAGAGGTCTGCTGCACCATGTGGGTCTGCTCCCGGTCCAGGGCTCAACTCAGGTCCCGAAGCTGGAAGAGCAGGTAGAGCCCCCGAGAAAGCTGGGGCAGGCCTCTCCTCTTGCCCTTCTTCCTGGTTTCCATGGGAATCCTGGCTCAGGATGATCCGGATTTGACAGTGTTAGGCAGAGCCATCCCACATGAGGAAGGTTGACTTAAAAGAAAGTGAGCTCCCTTTGGGGGTGGGGTGGTGCAAACAGGAGCCAGATCTTGGTGACTTCAGAAAGGAGCTTATTTGGTGGAAAGAGATGGAGGCCTCTTCCCTGGGGAAGGCAGGCTTTGTGTGACTGCCCAGTGGCCCACCTTCCTGGTCCTCATTGAAGAGGTCTTCAAGCCTGGGCTCTGTGCTGAGTGCACTTCACTCCTGCTCTCTGCACGGTGTCCTGTGCTAGATGTGGACACAAAGCTGAATCAGCCCAGTCTCCCCAGAGAGTGTCTCCTCCCTGGTGGGGGAGGCACACAGGGGAACAAATACAATCCCAAGTCCATGTAAGGCGCAGACCAGGCTGGGAGCAAGGTCGCCTCATTGATTCCTGTAGTCAACAGATGTCTTTGAGAGCAGTTCCTGTGGGTCAAGCTTTGTTCTAGGTCCTGGAGTCTAACAGAAGAGTCCTCTCCCTTGGAGCTGACCCACAGCGAAGTAGGCAGGCGAGCACCTGGCCAAGTCCAGAGGAGCAGGAGATGTGCTGCTTCTGAGATGGGTGGGTGTGAGGAGTGTGCCCAGAAGGCAGGCAGTGGGCATAGCAGAGAGGAAGTTATTCTTGCAGTTGACCTTGAAGGCCAGAACCAGGGCTCCAATTTTCCTTGTGGACAATGGAGTTCTGTGTGTGCAGGTGAGGCAGGGTCAGACTTGGGTGAAGAAGGGATTACTCCAGCAGGTCTGGGTTTTGGGTGAAGGAGGCAACATAGAGCTCCTGGGGTTGTGTGTCTGTGTGCAAGAGAGATGGTGTGTGTGTGTGTGTGAGAGAGAGAGAGAGAGAAAGAAAGAGAGAGAGGATTGAGTATGTGCAGGGTGTGTATGACCTGAGGCAGCCTTGTGGGGAGGTAGGATCTTGGGGTTTGCGGTTTGATGAAGAACGGAGCTGTTTGTGGCAGAGAACATGGAGCCCTCCGTCACTGCATCAGTGGGGCTAAAAGGAGAGTTGCTGGGGAAATCAGTTTTCCTTAGTTCCTTTCCCTCAAGAAGCGGGCATGAGTTCAAGACACAGATTTGAACCAGACGACCAGGATTTGAATTTTGACCACTGTTTACTAGCTGTGTGACTATAAGCAAGCTCTTTAGTTTTGCTGAGCCTCAGGTTTCCTTATCTGTAAAATGTAGCTACTGATAGGCCCTTCCTTATACTGTGGTTGAGGAGATGAAATAGGAGACACAAGGTAAGTGCTCAGTAAACGTCAGTCAGAGCCCTGGACCCAGATGTAGACAAGCAACTCCAAGAGGCAGCTTCAGTTCTTGTTTCTATGGGACTGAGTGAGGTCTGTCAGGGATGAGATGCATGTCATCCAGGTTCTCAAAACAAATTGTAACAAATTAGAATTACCTAGGTCATTTAAAAGTATATGGGGTGCGGGGCCCAGGTATCAGCAATTTTAAATCTCCCTAGGTGATTCTAATTTGAACCAGGGTGAGAACACAGCATGGACTCACAGGATAGGGAGCTGGGGGTAGGGCCATGTGGGCAGCTCAGAGCCTGGTGAGAGTTGGCCAAAGCTGCCTCCTGGCCTTCCTTGAGGCTCTTGGTTGCTTCTTCTGGGAGGGGGCTGGTTGGAGAATTTCAAGGATTACATAAAGGGGTGTTTCTGCACCTCACCAGAGAAAGAAGTTTGCTGATGGACTCTGGTGGGGAGATAGAGGTCCAGAGAGATGCAGTGACCTGACCAGAATCACACAGCAAATCTATAACAAAGTTAGGACTCAGCCTTCTGGAGAAAGCTTGAATCTGAAGGACTGACATGGAATGAATCTCTTTGTGTGGAGGGTGACAGAGCCTGGGGCCCTTGCCACTGATTTGCAGTATGAGACCAAAGAAAAGTTAAGAAATAACTTTTGGGCCCTCCCTGGTGGCGCAGGGGTTAAAGCATGCACTAAGAAGCCAAAGCCACTTCTGCATGTTGGTCCCCCGCCCCCCCCCCATGACCCACATGGCAGGGCAGAACTCTCCTGACCCACCTGCTGCTCCCCTCAGCAGTGTACTTTGTCATTCAGTCTATTCTGGTTCCCACTGTCTCTGGTGAATCCTCTCACCACCCCTGCACCTCTGGCCTGTACCCCAGTCTGTATGCACAAATAAAAAAATCTTAAAAAAAAAA
>NW_004567116.1:37727036-37774783 GCF_000260355.1 Condylura cristata | reverse complement strand
AAAAAAAAAAGTTTTGAGGTTTTCTTTGATTATTCATTATTTTTATATAAAATAGAAAAAATTGGGCAAGATTGAAATAAAACATAACCGTTGGGCTGCTGTACCACCCCTGCACCTCTGGCCTGTACCCCAGTCTGTATGCACAAATAAAAAAATCTTAAAAAAAAAAAAAAAAGAAATAACTTTTGAGTGTTGAGTGCTTTCAGGGGAGTGCCTGCCTGGAGTTGGGAGCCCAAGAGATGGTAGCTGTGCCAGGCGGAAAGGGCTCTTTACTGAGGGTCTGAGATAGCCGCCCCTAAAGAATGACTAGCTCTGCTCTGTTGCTGTAACAGAGCCCCTGGGTGTCTGTGTCCCTGCCCCAAACCTCTCCCAGGCTGTCCAGAGACAGACTGAGCTGCTTCCAAGGGCTCAGAATTTACCCAGAGCCTTGTGCTCTGGGCTCAGACTTCTTACAATAACCCTTACCTTGGTCACTCCCTTTTACAGAGCAAGAAACTAAGAACCTTCTCCTGTCTCAGCCCCTACAAGGTTTTCTACAGTATTAATAAGTAGGACAAATTGCCTCTACTCTGAAAATGCAGTAAAATACATTGATTTGGCCAGGATCACCTATGACAGACAAGCTTTCAACCCCTCCCTGAACCCAGAAGAGATAGAAGGGGAACCCAGAGGACAAGCCAGCCTTTAGGGAAGGACTCCTGGGGGGGGGGCGGTTTGAGTGCCCTCTGAATGATAACAGGCTGGTAGGAGCAGGAAGGCAAAGGGGGTGGGGTGGTGTGGGTAAAGGCCTGGAGGTGAGGATGAGTCAGTCTCTCCGTCCCTGTTTCCCGGGTAAAGCAGGGAGTATGAATTGAAGGAATAGCAGCAAGGAGGTCAAAGCTGGCAAAACTAGTGGGGTTAAGTCATAGAGAGCCTGGCATGTCAGGCTGAGGGTTTGGACTTTGTCGTGCTCGTAGTAGGGAGTCACCAGTAGTGTGTGAGCAGAGAAAGAAACCTGTCTAGAGCTGTGGGGGGAGAAATCCTGGCATGGAGGGCCTCCAAGTTGGTGGCAAAGCCAAGCCCTGCCCAGCCTATATACCAGGTGCCTGGACTGTGTCCAGGACTGGGTTCAGTGATTCAATGTTGAGGAAATCAGTCCCCAGGAAGAAAGGGCTGGGATGAATCAGCCCCATGAGATGGGGAGGTGAGGAGGCTGGGGGTTCACTGAGTCACCCTCCAAGAGGTTGTGAGGTGGGCAGAGAGAAGGGCCCACAGTGTGGTCCGAAGGATTCAGGCCAGACCACAGCAAAGGATCTCAGGGGAGACTGGCTGTCTTTCTACCATAACAGGGTTTGGTTCCCCTGACAGTTCTGTGAAGGAAAGAGGAAACTGAGGTCCAGAAACGGGGAAGAGGAACCCACCAAGGTCAAGGAGCAAATCGCTGGCAAAGACCAGGCAAGATCCCAGCGTATCCTCCAGTTCAGACACGGCGGGCCTCATGCCAAGGCCAAGCTAGAAATGTGTCTGTCCTGGCTGGGAGCTTTTCTCAATGACACCCTCTCACTCCCATCCCTCCCAGCCAGGCGGACAGCAACTAGGGCCGAACTGCACGGATGTGTTGGGACAGCAGGGGGCGCAGGTGCGTCACGGCTGCCGCAGGAACCTAAGCTCTGCGGAGAAATGCGCTCGGTGAGCGCGGGTCCCTTCCTGAAACTGGTCTGTGGGGCTCTCTCCGGCCCCTGGGGATGCAACACAGAACTGCGTGCCTGGGGCTGGAGGCCAGGGTTCCTACCCCCACTCAAGCCTGGTGCGTCCCTCTGTGTGTGAGCGTGTGTGTTTGTGCGCACGTGTCTCCCTCGCAGATTTGCTACATTTCCCAAGGCTTTCAGTGTTGGAGCAACCCCTAAAATTTCCCCCGATTTCCCCCTATTGCCCCGCCCCCCTTTTCTTGGAGTATTAAGTTCGGGGGTCCACGTATTGTTTGGGTAGCCTCTTTGCCCCTGTTGATCCCCCCCTCCCTCCGCCCTCCATTGCGCTGGTTCCTGCTCTGGGTCTCTGTCCTGGCCCCAGGATTTTTAAGTGGTGGAGGGTGAAGACTGTGACTAGACACGCGAGGGGATCTCAGTGGCGTCCCCTGCGAGGCAGTGAGGGGAGTGATGAAGGGGCAAAAGGGAGCGTAGGCTGAGAGCGGGCTGCCTGGCCGGGGACCCCAAAAGCGGACTGCTGGCTGAAGCTGAGAGCGGATAGGGAGGTGAGAGCTGCTGGGGTGGTGGTGGTGGGCGATCTGGCGGGGGTCCGAAGATCCGACGGGCTGAGAGGTGCAGTCGGTGGTGCGGGAGGTGGGCGGGGCCGGGGCGGACACTCGCGCGGGCCCGGAGAGCTGTCGCGGACGCGCTGACCGAGCGCAGCGGCCGGGCCGGCGGGCGGGCGGCTGCGAGCATGGTCCTGGTGCTGCACCACATCCTCATCGCTGTTGTCCAATTCCTCAGGCGGGGCCAGCAGGTCTTCCTCAAGCCGGACGAGCCGCCGCCGCCGCCGCCGCAGCCATGCGCCGACAACCTGCAGGTAGGGGGGCCCCCCCGAACTGGGCACGAGGAGAACCGGGTGTCAGGCAAGCACCCGGCTGGGTCCTCCACGGAGCGTTCAGACGCGGGCTCCAAGAGCCCTCCTGCCTCTGAACCATCCTCAGGGTGGGGACACCTTCCCCAGTTCTTAATCCCACTACTGTGCTCGGACTGCCGCCCTGACTCGAGCCCTTAAATGCCCTTAAATGCCCAAGGCACAGTCCAGACCTCACCCCTGACTCCAAACCCCTGTCGGATGGATCCAGGACTGCACCTCCAATACTGAACTCCCAACCCACATTGGGACCCCACTCCTCATCAACTGTTCGCTTCAAGCCTGGAGCCAATGCCTCCCAGATCAATGAAAGACCCCTGCCCAACCTCCTGAACCTCAGCAATCTCTCTATAGAGCTGAGGCCAGGCACATGCAGAACATCTCAGCTCCCCCCCAACCCTCCATCAATCAGGACTGCACCTCAGATCAGGGGCCTTACCCTAAGCTCCTGAACCTCTATTCCACAGCATCAACTGTACCCCGACTCAGATTCCCATGGAAACATCTGGATTGTAGTTCTCACCTGAGACTGTACCCCAAGTCCAAAAGCCTGGTTCCATCATGGGTTCCCTCATAGGTGGCAGGACCCCTCCCACCCTGTTCCTTCCTTCTCTCCCTTCCTCCTGAATAGAAGTCCCCTAATCTTTTCTGGTTGGTTTTACCCTCTCCAGTTGTTTCTCTCTGGGTGTGGTGGTCCCACTTTAATCTCTGGTTTCTCTGAGTCTTCCTGGGCTTCTTCTCTCTCTGCCCATTCCTCTTGTCTGGTCTCCACTGTCCATATGCCCACTTCTTTCCACCTTTTTCTTACTCCCTCAATTCCTCTAGGTTTCTGTCTTTATTCTAGCGACTTCCCTGGGGTCATCCTTTCCCTTTATAACTACCTCTGCTTTGGGGTGAAGAAGGTTACACTGGTGCCAGGCCAGTGTTCTGGGACCTTCGCCCTCCCCATGTTGTCAGGCATGGCACAGTGTGGGCGGTGGTGGAAGGGACTAAACATGGAGTTTGCAATCCTTGGGCGGTGCCCAGGGATGGAGGGTGGGTGGGAATCTGGCACAGTGGGATTCTGGGGCTCATAATTTATAACCCCCACTCTGTCCCTGCTGTCCTGGCCTTGACTGGAGGCAGTTGGGGCTTGGGATGGAGGGGAAGAGTAACTGCAATCCTGTCCGTTACCTGTGGTGGAGGTGTCCAGGGCGGAGTGAGTCTGGGCTGCATGTGCTTGTGTAGGATGGGCTGGCTTGCATGCGTTGCGTGTGCCTTGTGTGTGGCCATATGTGCGGTCATGTAGTGTTGTATGTGTCATCACGCGTGGGGTTATTTGGGGGAGATGAGTGGGGGCTTATGGTGAGGATTGTGTGTATGGCGTTGCATCCTGTGTGGGGCTAGGGAAGCTGTGGTGTGGGTGTGGAGTGGCAGCTGTATGTGTGATGGTTGTGTGTGCATGTGGTTGTGTGTCAGTCATCCTGGAGTTGCAGCCTGTATGGGGGGTTGTGTGTGTGGTTGTATACATTACTGGCTGTTGTGTTAGTAGGAAAAGCTATGTAGGGGCCTGATGACAGGTTTTGGACATCTTGGAGAGGGGAAAAGGTGAGCTGTTTGTATCCGAATGTTTACAGCCAGGTGACTGACTTCAAGTACATCCTGGGCTTGCCTGGGAAATATTTTAGAACCTGTGTGTTGGTATTTGAGTGCCCTGTGTGTGTGTGTGTGTGTAGGAGGCGGTGTGCAGACAGGCTTGTCTATGCTCAGGGACTGTGTATGCCCACAAACATGTGACATTTTGGTGTGACATTCAGTGTGCATATTATCTGTGCAGGGTGTGTCTGCGTGTGCCTGTGTCGGGGTGGTGTGTGTTGAATGTAACTGGATGTGTGTGCCTGTGGCTGGGACTGTGAGTGTGGGGTGGGGTGTGTGAGGTGCCTGCTGGGAGGCCCACTGTGAGTTTAGTGTGAAGTGTGGGTGTGTGAGCTGTGTGACTTTTCAGTGTGACATGTAGATTATGTGATCCTTTCTCCCTGTCAGTTGTTTATGTATGTGGTGAGGAGTGTGCGGGGGGTGTCTGGTGAGTTAGGGGTGCGCATGTGGGATGAGGCTGTGTAGAAGCCTGGGGAAGGTGCTTTGGGGGCTAAGAGAGGGTGCACATGAGGTATATGGGGGTCAGGAATAAGCTATGTTATGTTTGAGGGGTGCAGAATATAGCAGGTGTCCCATAAATGTTTGTGGAGTGACAGATGAGCTTGGCTGCCGTCATGTCCTTGTTTCCCTCCCCATTAGGTCCCTGGAGATGTCCAGTGACGTTCTTGTACGCCCCCCCCCAAGCCAGGCTGCCTCTACCCTTTGCCCTTCATCCCCCTTGCTTTGACCAAGGCCTTTGTCTTGGGTTTCCGGCTCAGCAGGCGCTGGGCAGGCAGGCGGGTGATGTAGCAGCCCAAGAACCTTTGTTCTTTTCTTCTTCTCTGGTCTCATGTTTGGGGGCTGGTGCTCGGAGGGGGCGGGAGGAGGGTGCATGTGTCCATGGGTCACTGTGTTTATTATCCCCTCACAGCGCTCAGCAGAGGAGTGAGGTCCAGAAGTAGTCAGTGAGGGCTGGGTGGTGTCCCTGGGGAGCCTCCTTGAAGTGGGCCAACCATGAAGTTTTAGTCCCATGTGTGATCCAGCGCCCTTCCTGACTCAGATCATCTGAGGGATGTCAAGCAGCCACACAGCCCCTTGTGCATGCAGGCCTGTCCCCGTTCCTTCTGTGTGGCCCCAGGGCTGGGAGCCAACCAGCCAGTGACACCTCAACCCACCTCCACTTTTGTTGACCCCATATCTGATGGAAAGTGACTGAGAGAGACCCTTTCTTGAAAAACAAAGCCTTCTCACACTTGAGGGACTCTCTAGAGAAAATTTTGGGACCCCCTTAGAGGGCAGCCTCCCATTAGGTAACAAGAGTGTGGCAGGCCAGAATGCCTTAGTGCTGGAAGCATGGAGACTATCAGGTCAGTCAGGGAAACTGTTACCTCAATGTCACATACCAGAAGGGTTCCTGAGGTGAGTGGATTTCAACTGGGCCCCGAAGGGGGCATTGGGTAGGCAGAGGAAGATGGCCTACAGCTGAGGAAGATTCTGGCCAGTTGAAAAAAGGGATCTTAAAGGTAGCTGAGCCTTCCCCAGCAATATGTCTGGCTTCGGATGGCCATCTGGGCCTCTAGCATGCTTACACTTCCTACCCCACTGTCTTTGACTAGACTCAGTGTCACCATCATCTTCGTCATCATCGTCATCCTTTAGTCGGCTCTTGCAAATTCCAAGCTCCTTTCACCAATGTCTCATTAAACCGATTAACTAATTCAATAGTCAAAGCGCATTTAGCAAGCACCTGCCATCCACCAGGCAGCCACAGTTTGAAGTGTATGGCAGTGACCAAACAGGCCTCAAGGGGCCTCTACCTTTTGTGCTTTCCCGGCCCAGACACACTGCTGGCCCCCTAGAGCCTGGGCAGACGGCCTTCCCTTCTGTATTCCCTCAACCTGCTGTGCCCTGGCTTGTGAAGCTCCAGGTATGCAGCCTGTGCTGGTGGGGTCTGGCTCCTGCCAAATGCTAGCTCCTCAGAGACTGGACTGGACTCTTCTCTCATGTGTTCTCAGCTGGGCCAGCATAGCCCAGATGCTCATATCGGTCATCAATTGTCCATACCCTCTGGGAGGTTGGCAGTCCAGCTACGCTCCAGGGGAACTGAGGCCCAGGATAGGGAAGGGATTTAGGGGAGAGTCTGCTTTAGACCCTCTTTTCACCAATATTCCCAGAGACCAAGAGAGGTCAAGCAACTTGTCCAGGCCTCGCAGCCAGGTGGCAGGACTGGTTCCAGGACACACTCTCTGGCCGCCAGGCTGGGCTCAGGCCCCAGCACCGCGCGGCTCCTGGCTGGCCTCCATGCTGCCTGTGGAGGGTAAACGATTATTAATGACCCCCCTGGCAAGGAGACAGGAAATGTTTCCCAGCCACGGTTGGGGACCTGCTCCCTGCCAGCCCCAGCCATCAGACCCACCCTGGCCGTGGTGTCAACGCCGAGGGGATCATCGTTCTTCACTCCTCCTACCCACCTGCCTCCTACTTCTCTGTCCTTTTGGGGCAGAGGAACAGAACTTTCTTTTCCATAGCTCTGTCTCTCACTGTTCCTTCAAACTGATTGATCGCTATCTTCTTTCCTGCCCCAAACCAGCTGAAAGTAGCCCCTCCTCTAGGAAGCCTTTCCTGAATGCCCTGGGAGGGGGGGCACCCCCCCCTCCAGTGACCCTCTCCTGAGCCTCTGAAGCTCCCCTTTGGTCCCACTCTGATGGTTTGCTCTGATGGCCTTAGGGCTGCTCGGGGACTTCCAGTGACCTGTCTTTAACTGCAGTCCCAGGGCTGACATATGGAGGATCTTCCCAGATGCCTCCTCAGGAAGTCCCCCATGTCACACAGGGACTCTTACCTCCTCCAAGCATCCAGCTCTGCCTTTCCATGCCACACATGGTATAGTGCCTTTGTAGGTGGCATCTGGTATGTGCCCAACAGAGAGGGTAGGTAGAGGTGACTGCAAGGTGGGCTTTAACATTCTGCCGTATATTCCCCTCAGTCAGGGCAGCAATGCCTCTGCCCTGTGCAGGTAGACAGACCCACACTAGGTACCACACTAGCAGGTGATGGGGCAGGAGATAAATGTTAGTGCTGGTAGTGTGTGTGGTGAAGGCAATGGATGGAGAGAAACTCAGGGGACATGGTGAGATAGGTCAGGAGCCCCTAATTCAGCCCAGAGTGGGAGGGAAGAAAAGTGGGGGAGCTTCCAGATGGGCTCAGGGATGAACCAGGAGAGGATGGTGAATGTGCAGGCCTCTGGTACCAGCCAGAGGGAGGAAAGTACACAGCTCTGCATCTATGCAACTGGATCGCAGATCCCAGGGTGGTTGGGTCAGCAGGACCAGGAGGTAGAGATGAAGCAAGACACAAGCCTGGCAAGGCTGGCAGGGGCCAAGCTGGGCAGGACTTACAAGGCACGCCTTGACTTTTTTCCAGAGGTGAGCTGGCACTAGGGGAAGGGTGAGAGCAAGCCAGACTGCTCAGAACCGTGTCTAGAGCAGTCTCCACTAGGTGGAGAGGGCATAAGAGGCCAGAGGGACAGTGGGCAGACAGGAGGAAACACTGAGGATGGACGGGAGAGGACGGAGGGCCTAGGGGTGGCGGGGGGTTGGTCAAATGTAGACGTAAACAGAACACGCCATCTCGGTGTCTGGTGGGCACGTGATGGTTTGAGGGCAGAAGTCTGTGTCTGTGTCAGGCCCTTTCAGAATTGAGATATCTCAGGATGGTCTTCCAAGGAGGTTACAGAGACCAGGAGCCCCCAGTGCCCCCACCCCAGGGTGGGGGTGCTGCCGCATACTCACTTCTAGTATGGGGACTCGGGTTCTGCTCTGGGCAGTGTGTTCAAAATTCGACAATGAAAACAATCTGTGAAATGTACTATTTAATAAAATCCAAATTCAAAATGTATGAGTACATCCCAGAATGAATTGAATTATAAATTCATGGGAATGCTAAATATACATGATGGTCCCCATGTCAATTACAAACCTCCATCACTTCCTCCCCTTTGGGCCCAGCTTCCCCAAAGCTGTGGCCTTGACTGGAGCTAGACCCCTGGAGCTCCGGCACACCAGCTTTCAGGGCATGTCATCCGGGGAAGCTGACTCTGGCTGGGGCTTCAGGTGTCAGGCCTTTCCTGCCCAAATCCTTCCTGGGGGAGCTGGTTCCACGCATCCCCTCATCTGTGGTTGTCATTACTGGGGCGGGGGAGGAAATTGCTGAGAGATGAGGTGCCCATCATAGGATAGAAGGGGGGCAGGCAGTAGAAAATGTAGGGTGCAAAGTGGAAAGAATACTATTACCCCAGCATAAATACTGGGACTGCAGAATGTGGAGTTGCTCCATTTGGGGAACAAGGAATGTTGAGGTCCCGACTTGCAATCTAGGGTCAGGCTTGGCTCAGTCCTGCCCTCGGGGAATCTTGCACAAGGCCATTTTCTGGGCTACATTTTCTTACCTGTGAAAGGGTCATATCTCCAAGGGGTAGATGAGCTCTAGTTCTCGGGGTTTCGTTCTGAGTATCTGGAATTGTCTGAAATAGTTTGTGGGGCTGTAGCCTTCCATGGCACAAATCCCTGTGTGGATGTGTGTGTATGATTCTGGCATTCTGTGACTTTAAGATGCTGAGACTCCAGGAGCTGAAGACATGGACATTCTGTGAATCCAGGATTCTAGGATTTGATGAGTTGATGATTCAATGATTCTAAATGGGGCTGCTGGGAAGAGCTGCAACCACCTGCCTTGTTAATGTCAGTGTTCAGTTATTAAAAACATAACAAGAAGCAATGGAGACAGATAGCGCGGGATGCAGGCCCCACCCTGAGCGGCGGGAGGAGGGGCTGGGCTGGCATTGGAGGGGAGTGGAGATGGTCACATGGACTGTCTCTTGCCACAGCAGAACTGTGTGCGTGCATGTGTGAGGTCTACTACTCTCTAAGCTTATGGGGTAAAGGGTCACTTCCTCCAGCCCCCTGCCTCCATCCCTCTACCATTTCAGATTACAGCACAGGGAGGAGTGCCCTTTCCTCTCAGCCCCTAAAGTCTCTGGACATAAGTGGAGGAAGGAGAGGCCTGTTCACCCTCCTTCCCCGGCAGCCCTAGCCTGAGGGGAAAACAGGACATAAACACTTCCTGGACATGGATACGGAAACACACAAACCCCTGGCTGTGAGGGCCCTAAATACAAAGGGACTCTGGCTAGGGCAGGAGCCAGGGGGATGGTATGGGCTCTGAGTAGTGTCCTCGCTACAGGACAGGGAGCGGGGTACCCCAGAACCCACAACCTGTCCATTCTAAATAGGTTTTGCCATCCACCGGATCAAGACAAAACATACTCTAGTGTGTAAGGCCTTTAATGGAAAGGAACTTTAATACAATTAAATGTGTGCAATACAGAAAAGGGAAAGAAAAAAGTTTCCAAATCAAGCACCTGAAGTTGTCCATCATCCCCTCAAGGGTAAATGTCCAGCCAAACAGCGTTGGCCCAAAGCAGGGCCTCGGAGGCCTGAAAACCTGCCACAAGTCTAAAGCACCTTCTGGGGGGACCCATAAGGAGTCAGAAACAGCCAAACAAATCTGGAAGGAAAAGAACAAAGTCAAAAGAAAGATCAACGTTGCCATTGTCAACCTCCCCACGGGTCTCTCACCCGCGTCCGTTTCAACCAGTCCAGGCCCTAAAAGCAATGCAGCTTCTTCACACGTCTCTGCTCCACGTGCCTCCTCCAGGTCTCCTTCTGGCTCTCCATCCTGCTTCCTTCCTCCTTAGTCCCCTCTCTAGCTTCTTCTCTCTGCCCTCCCTTGGGAAGAGCAGGGAAACTGGACCCTCCCCTTTTCCTGGGGAAAACCCTGTAACATCCCATCGGTACCCCTGGAGTGTAGGGCCTGGGCGGACCCTGTTGGTGCCCTGGGAGTCTGGCTGCGGGAGGCCTAAAGAAGGGCAGTCCCAGGCCAGGGGGCCTAGAGAGCCCATGACTGATGGGTGCCCTGAGGGGCAGAACCCACGGCCTAGGCTGACCCAAGGCCAGACTGCCTTTCAAGAGGCTTGCTGCCCCTCAGGTTGTACCAGATGTGGGGTGGGGGGATCCCAGGTCAGGGAGGGAGCGTCCAGGCGGGAGGGAAGGGCTCAGCCCTGTAGAGAGCCTGTTCTGCCTGGTCCCTCAGAAGCCTGTACCGCTATATGAGTCAGCCTGGAGGGGCGTGGGGGTGTTCACAGACCAGGGAATGGAGGCTAGGAGCCTGACTCCCCATTCTGGGTGCTCCTATTACCTGAAGCTCCCACTTTCTCTTGGACCACCTGGGAGGCAGGTCTTAGGTTGGGAAGGCAGAGCCCTAGCCTGTCCCTCTTCGATTTTTCTCCTTGCACAGACCAGAAGACAGGTGGGGTGCCCATTAGTGAGCCCCATCATTCACAGTGTTCATTGTCTACCACATCCTGTCTTAGCTCTGAGGATGGAGTCCCCAGCAGAGAACCTCCCCAGCTGCCCAGCCCACAGTGCCTCCTCAGGGTTCTCCTCTTCACTGCCCAGTCTCTTCTTTCTGCTCTTCTATTCCCCCTCCTTACTCTGCTTCCCCTCAAGTTCTCTCTGTAGCCTTGTGAGTCTCCAACTCTGGCTACCGTTCTGAGTCTCCCTCAAGAAATGGCTAGACTTTGAAGGGTGCTGCAAAATGCAACCCTTTTATTTTTCAGAAAGGCAAAAGGCTCAGAGAGGGAAAGGTCTTGCTTGACGTTACACAGCAGGTGGTGGCAAGGCCTGGGTGGTGGCAGGGCACGGCCCTTGGTGCCAAGTGTCTTAGAGGCTGAGAACTGGCTGTGTTATGACCAATCCCAGTGCCGAGAGCAGAGAAACCTGATGGGTTTCTCTCCTTAGCGTGGTACTCTCCACCCCTCTTCTTCGCTCAGACTCCACTCCCCTCTGTCACTATGCCTGCTGCGTGGCTGACCGCTATCTCAGGTAGGCCCTGTCTTTGGGGCCCAGGTCTGTGACTGGGATGTGCACCCTTCCCTGCATGGACACAGCCATGTGTGAGGACATACACGGTACATACAAGTGCCGGTGACAACCTGCCTGCCACTGGAGACTGACCTGGAAAGGAGCGGTGCCAGCACCTCCTCCAGGAAGCCCAGGGCCTCTCCGTCCCACTGGCCCTTTTGTGCCAGCTGAGTTTTATGAGCCTAGGTTCCTCCTTGGGAACCCCAAGGGCATAGCGGGCTCTCCCCCAGTCCTGGAGTACACCTCTGTTCAAGTTCCTTCCTCTGTCTCCAGGAGGGGCTCACAGCTTCCTCTGTCTGGGTGGGGAAGTCCTGAGGTCCCAGAGGACAGTGGGACAATGGGGAGGCGATAATAGATGAGACATTTCGTCTCCCGCTGGCAGGCTCCTCCCTCCTCTGACCTCCTGACCCTGGCCTGGGGGCCATGAAGACAGGGGTCTTAGTTGGACCCCACCTCCATGCCCTCTCTGTGCAAGGGTCAGAGAGTCAGAACCTCAGACTCTGACTGAAGGCTGTGAGGTCCCAGTGCCCAGGGAACCAGCATCATATAAGCAGGGTGGTGGAGATTCCTGGGGTCTTGGGGAAAGAACAGATGGACTAGGTTGGGGTGAGGGCAGGAAGGCAGTTAACACTGAGGCTGGGTGGGATTACCTAGGAGCTGTGAATCCCCAGCTGAGCTGCCTCACTCTCCCCATGAGGAAGTGAAGTCTGAGTTGGGGAACCTCTTCAGGGAATGCTAGAGGGGCCTGAAGGATAGTGGGAAAAGTAAGGGAAACTAGCTAGTTCGGCCTTTAAGGGGAAGGGGAAGCGCTGCCCCAGGCAACGAAGTAGGTGGCCCTTCTGAGACTGGGGGTGGGGGGGTGGGGAGAAGACTGCCTGTGGACAAAAGGGAAGGGCCTGGGGTCAGGTACTTATCTCCACCTTCGTCATTTCCTGTGCAGGACTTGGCCAGGTCAGCGGGGTCATGGCACAGAGGGAAGGAACAGGCCGGAGCCAATGTACACCAGGCTTACAGTAGACTCAGGCACGCGGGCTACCTCATCACACCCTGGGCTGCAGTCAGTCCCCCACGGTCACCCTGGGAGATGACCACATCGAGACCGTCATCCCCCACGCAGCCAGCCCGGGGAACACTCAGGCGCAGCTGCAGGGAGACCACACAGGACACACCGGGACACGTGGGACAACCAGACACCCTGCCACAGACACACCACAAGCATTCACACGCCAGGTGCAGCTGCTGTCACCCCTGGGGAGCCTTGGAGAGCCACAGATTCCAGCAGTCATGGGCAGGCGGCCAGGGCCTGGGTGCAAAGAGGGGGCACCAGGCAGGCTGGTGCCTCCACTTTGCACGCAGGCAGGGAACCCATCACTGTCCCTCCCATCCAGACTGCTCTCCCCCTGGCTCTCTGAGTGCTTGAGGCTGTTTATTTCCTAGCAGGGATGGGTGTGCCCCCCCTCCCCCTCCCGGTCCCCACCACCCGCTTCCGAAGCTGCCAAATCAAATCAGCCAGCCCCTGCGCCCGCGCCAGGCTGGCATGGCGGCCAGCAGCTGACGGGAACGGAGCCAGGCTCAGAATATCCCACCGCCTGTGCCTGTCCGATGCCCGGGTGCGCTTGTCGGGTGGGGGTGGGGAAGAGTGGCCAGCCCCTGGGCAGTGCTTGTCAGAGAAAAGGAGGTTTCTGGACACCACTTGGGTGGTAGACTCCCAGAGAACGAGTGAGGGGTTCATGATGCACCTGCCGGCATCTGAGTTGCTGTGGAAGGGGTGCTGGGGGGAGTTGCACGGGGAGTCCTATCGTCCAGATGACTAGGCGGCAGGCTGGGGGTGGGGGTCACGGGGGTCATATTTCCAGAACCTGGCTGGGAACACGGCCTCTTGGTGGTGAGAGCTGGACTTTTCAACCCCGTTTTAAAGGTGGGGAAACAGGTGAGGGGGAGCGGAGTTCCCTAGAGAGAAGCTGAAGTGGAAGAGGGGGCCTCAGGAAGAGTGAAAATGTGGTCGTTTCCACATTTTCTGAAAGAGTGTGGTTCTGTTTCTCAGCATGGAGTGGCAAGAAAACACCAGAGCCAGAGGTGCCCATGGGAAACAAGGAGCACAAAGGTGTGTCAGCAGGGTGCAATCACACAAGGCTTCCTGGAGGAGGTCCCGTGGGAGACAGCAGGCCTGGGGCCTGCCAGGGCCTGAGGTGAAGGCAGTTTGGGGAGAAGGGGAGAAGGCCTGGCAGGCCTCAGCTCCTGGCCTTCTTGTCTCTACAGCTGGCCCGGATCCCTTTGCAAGAGAGCCAGTGCACGCAGGGAGTAGAGACGCCGGACTGGAGGTGAGGGCTCAGCGGAGGGGGGCGTGGGAGGGCTTGGGCGTGGGGGCACAGGCCGGGGGTCAGTCTGTGCATCGCCCCCCACCTCTGGGAGGACTGGGAGGCTGGAGCCGAATCCCAGCCCCACCCCTTTCCATCTTAGTGCCTCCCCACACCAAGACCCTGCCCCTGACCCCTATCTGTTCTTGCCAGGGGTTCCCTCTGAATGAGGATTCATCCTTCTCCCAAGTCATCTAGGAATCATTTTAGAAGCCTCCCTCCCTCCTCCTGCCCATCCTCATCCAACAACTCCCTGTTGGTTTTCTGCCCGAAGTATTTCCTGGATTCCTTTCCTTCTCCCCATGCCCGCTGCCTGCCTGAGTCTCCGACTGGCCATCTTTCCCCTGGATGCTCAGTGGCTGTTTGCTTTCAGTGGTCCCATCCTCCACACGGTGACCAGAAGGCTCTTTCTAACAAACACTTGCTAGAACTTGTCAATTTCCTGCTCAAAAATTCTCTGTGCTTCCCATCTCCCTCCACCTTGGCAGCCCCAGCCAGGAAGACCACAGGCCCCTCTCTCCACATCCATTTCTGCCCCCTGGAAGTGCTCCTGCTGGCCTCTTCCCCCTCAGTGACCCAAACCCTCTGGGCTCAGCTCTAGCCTCCCTCCTCTGGGAAGCCCTCCCTGCCCTCACGCCCCTCCTCTGAGCTCTCTTACTCTGGCGCTCAGATGCCTGGGACTTGCTGCTGGCTCTGGCATTACTGCCCTGTTTTCTCCATGACGTGGCTCTATGTCTGTCTGGCTTGTCTTCACCTCTAAACTGCTGCTCATAAGCCCTAGCAAGGTGCCCCCCAATGTGTGCCAGGTGCAGGAGTGAGAACACTGCCTTAGATATCTAGAGCATCATCCCTTGCCCCTGGCTTACGTTTGGGGTGCCGCATAGAAATCTTCACTGCTCTGATGGACCTTGAGCAACATGAGATGCAGTGCAAGTTGCTTGTGTGTGTGTATGAGAAAGTGGATTGAGGGGCGAGACCAGCATGAGCCCACTCTCATGCCCAGAGCCCTGGATCCATCCCTCCTCTGTGCCACAGCTTTAGCCAGGCTCCCCTATTTAACCCTACAACCTCCTTGTGAAGAATGCTGGTATTCTTCTCCTTTTATATTTGGGGATACTGAGGCCCAGGGTGCTCACCCAGTGAATGACTCAGGGGACAGAGCTAAGAGTGACACCCCGATGAGCCTCCCTGTTCCCCTGCCTGCGGCAAGACGGGGACAGCAACACGGCCTGGTGCTCAGCCTGGGCTCACTGCCGGGACATGGGGACAGACCCTGGGGAATGTCCCTGCACCTGGCTGCTGGAGAAGGAGGGAGAGGGAAGGGCCCAGGAAGTCATTATTAATTTATCTATTGCATGGCATTCCCCATGGGGCGGGCTCCCTCCAGAGCCGGACAGATGGTGTTCCTGGGAACCAGCAGTGTCTCGGCAGCCACTGCCACCCGCTCGGCAAGACTGGATTTGTCATCCTCCCAGGAAGTCCTGAGGGGAGAGGGCTTTGGAGAAGCTGAGCCCTCCTGGGTGAGGAAGCTGGGCCTGGAGGGAAGGAGCTAGGCCCCAGGCTCCCTGCTTGACTTCTGTGAATGTTCCCCTTCTCCTGGGCCCTCCCTCTCCTTCTGAGCCCCGCTGTGCTCACTCTGGCTACTAGGCCTCCCCGAATCCTTCTAATTTCCCCCCTTTGCTTGTCTTCTCTCTCCCGCTTTCCTTTGTCTGGTTGCTGCCCCCCGCCTTCAGACTGAGGATTTTAGGCCACAAGTCATCAGCTTTCAGCACTGCGCTACTTCGTGACCCCACACCCACACCCATGATTAATATCTGCCTGGCCTCTTGGTAGAGCCTGCTCTGTTTCAGGGTCCTGTGACACCCCATCCTGAGTACCCAAGCAGATTGCTCACCTTGGGGACTCCCCAACATAGAAAGATAGGACTAAAGAAGGTGGGAGTCCCAGGGTGTTGCTCAGACTAGAGGACGAGCTGGAAGAAGCAGGAAGAAGGAGCCTGATGATGAGCCCTCCTTTCAGGGTAGAGTCCGGGAAGACAAGTTGGCCTCATCTAGTGAGCAGAAGGTACAGCTGGATGGGCGTGCGCTCAAGTCCTAGCACCACCACTTCCTGGGTGTGTGACCTTCGGCCAATCCCTTAACAGCTGGCACCTCAGTCTCCTGCTGTCACAGCGGATCAGAGCTCCTTCACTATTGGATGTAACTGCTGCTGTTGGGCCTGGCACAGCAGAGCTGTGGGAGAAGTTACAAAGACAGCATGTGTGAGATGTCTGGCTCTGGCCTGGCAGGTGTCTGGGGAGCTGCTGTCCTCTGTCTTCCCTCCAGAGTGAGGTCCTTGAGGCCAGGACTAGGCTGTGCTCCCAAGGAGCAGGTTGCCAGGCCAGGGTAAACGGAGGTCTGCAGGCCCTGAACACTGGTAGAGGCAGGATGAGAGCCAAGAGAGCAGGGCTGCTGGGCCCATCCCCAGCTCTGGGCATCTGTCATACACTCTCTTGGGTGGCTCCCTGGCCCCTGTGCCAGCCTGCTGGCTTGGGGGAGGGGCCCTTCAGGCTAAGCCTGGTGTCTTCCTTCAGGGCCGGAGCCATTACTCTGTGGATGTCCGACTGAGGCAGTTCGGGTCAGTGAACTGAGCACACTGGATTCATGCATGCTGTGCTGGCTTAGATCTAGATGGGGATGGGGCATGGGGGATGGGAAGTGGGAACCCAAAGTGGTGCAGGGGCCAGGGGAGAAACAGACATGGACGAGGGCACAGGTGTCCGTGGTAGATAACCACCTGTGCTGCCCCACTCTGTTGCTGCCCATGGGGTAAGTAAAGACTGTGCTCTTGGGCATGACCTGCCTGCTGGCTCCTCATCCCGCCTCCTGTCCCCAACCTGGCAATACTCACTCCCCAGGGTGCCAGCTCTTCCCAGCCTCCCTGACTTGGCCCACACTGACTCCTCTCTGGAGTGCCTTCCCTTTTTTCTCTACCTACTCCCTTTCACACCCCAGATTAGATGTCATCTCCCCTACGAAGTCTTCTCAGGCTGCTCCCTCGCCTCTCATCAAGTCATTTTCTCTCCTTTCCTGGGCACCCATAGTCCCCAAACTTGCCTGAGCTTACAGTCTGGTAACTTGTTATTCTCTGTGGTCCTTCATCTTTCCTCTTCTAGCTGTAAACAACTGGGGTATAGAAACTAAGGCTGGGTCTCCATTGTCTCTCCTAGGCCCACACGGGGCTTAGCATAGGATTAGTGCCTGATATGTGCTCATGAAACATGTCCTGATATAATGAGAGTAACTGTGAGAGGGCTGGAATAGTTCCAAGAAGGGGCCAACGGCTGGATTAGAGGTTGTCTTGGAGACGTCCTGGAGGGGGTTGCCTTAGAACTTTGAAGGATGGGGGGGAAGGTCAAGGCTACTGGCTGATGAGGTCTGATATCAGCTGGATAGTCGGAGAGATGCCTGTAGTTGACTTGAGAACAACTAGCACAGAGCAGGGACCAAGCAGATGGAGGAGCTTGGAACAAGGACCGAAGCCCAGAGTGGGTGGCAGAAGGCTGGCTCTGTGCTAGTCACCCAGAAACCTCTCTGGCCCTGGGCCCTGGGCCCTGGGCTGATGAGGAAGGCTTGTTCTCAGAGTCTGATGCCACCAGTGGGGAATAAGAGGGTCTCATGTAGTGGCACAGAGGATGACAGGGCAGAAGAGAGGACGGTCCTAAAAGTGGGATTCCCACTTGGGAGGGCGGGGGGATTGAGAATGCCCCATGGTGAAAGGAGCAGCTTGTGCAGGGTGAGCTCAGAAGAAGGCCAGTACCAGTGAAGTCAAGGTTACTGGACAAGGAGCACTGGGGTGAGGCTGGCGGGGCCGCTGCAGGCAGCACTGTGTTTAAAATTCTTCGGTGAGTGCTGCTAACTAGCAGATGTGCCAATCTCCTCCTGGTCTCTGCACATCAGGAGCAAGTGGCCTTGATGATGCCCCGGATGCCCTGTGGCCTCGAGGAGCTGCTGCCAACAACTCAGCCATGGCATCTGGCATCTGTGGGGGCCCTGAGGCCTTGCCATCTGTCCGTGCCCACCTGTCGGGCCACACAAGCCTGGGGTGTGCCGGGACTGGGGTCAGGGAGGCTGTCTCAGCCGCCACCGCAGCCTGTCTCTCGTCTGTCTGTCCGTCCATACTGTCTGACAGAAGACAAGGCAGAGGTGGGCAGACACAAATTCTGCCAACCAGAAGCAGGGAAGGCTGAGACCCTGGAGAAGGTAGAAGCTGAGAAGAGGTCTGGGCTTGCAGGCAGGCCCAGACCAAGGGGGTCCGCCTCTCCGAGGGCTTGGCATGGAGGCGCAGAGAGAGATGGGAAGTGCACAGCAGATCTGAGGCAGGGTCAGATGCTGTTCCTGGGAGGAGGCTCCCTGGCTGGCCCCTCCCCCTCGGCCCTGCCTGGCCCTTGGCTGTAAACACAGAGAGAACAAGTTCCGTTTCCCGGGAAATATTTATCTCAGGCCGTGTTGGGAGCGTGTGCTGGCCTCTGCATGTCCTTCCTGCGGGCTGGCCAGGGGCAGGAGGTGAGGGGACTTGGCAGCTGTGGGGGGCAATCTGTGGGGTCCCGAGTCAGGGCCAGGAAGGGAGTGCCCCACGGCCCCTGCTCGGAGCCAGAATCTAAATGCTGGTGTAGAGGAAGGGAGAGAGAGTAGATAGGAGAAAAATCTGTTTTTCTCGACACCACACAGTGTGAGTCTCCCTTGCTCATGCCCTGAGTTCATCCCAGTCAGCCTGCCTCTCCCTGGTACTTGCCTCCAAGTTTTTGCTCCTATCTGGTGTCCCTCTTAGGGAGACCTTGTCTTTCTCTTCCTCTCTACTTCCCAGTTCTCACCTGACTCCTTGGGAGCAGCCTGGTCTGGTCTCAAGCTGTTCAGGCAGTGTAGACGCTTCTTCCAGGTTACCCAGGCCCCTCTCCTGGGAAGTACCGGCTTGGGCCCCAGGGCGCAGGGCAGGGCCCCCAGGCAACGCCTCTGCTCTTCCTCCCAGTGGAGCAGCACAGGCCCTGCAGGGGGATTCAGGCCTATTGAATTGGGGGAAATCCCACAGGCTCAACCAGAATGAGGAGGGGCAGAGAGGCCTGGGGTTCCTGCTGGCTGACTCTTGGGCTTTGGGCTGTGTGTCCCAGCCCCGGCCAGGTCCGTCTGGGGCCCTGACAACAGGAAATCCTTGAAGGAACAAGCAGTGGCTGAGGACTCTGAGCACAACAACAGGAAACAGCCTTGACATGGGGCAGCAACTCTGGTGACTGTGCCCAGTCAGGAGGGGCTGGGTGAGCTTGTAGGACCAAGGTGATGCTGAGGGGGCACGTGGACACTGGGGCAGCATGTGTTCTGCTGAGTGTATGACACCAAACCTGTGACATTATATGGTGTCAGCATGTGACCTCAATCAGCGGCTACTGTGTATAGAGAGAGGGTGAGCGAATGGGTGTGGGCCAAGGTGCTGTGTGGTGTTGAATGTGATCCTAAGTGGTACGAAGTGTGTGACATGGAGCACGCATGACATTATGAGGATCAAATATGTAAGCATGAGCAAATGACACTGTGCGGTAACAGGCATGTCCCAAATATGTGGCACTGACACTGAATTGTGAAAGCGAGTGTGTACCCCAAGTTATACAATCTAGTGAGGTATGCATCCATGGGTGGAACATGGAGTGGCATTATATGTGATGCTGAGTGACCCCAAGTGACCTCTGACATGAAATATGGGACGCTGTTTTTGGTTGACAGTATGACATGTAAGCGCATGACACTATCTGACAGCCTCATGGGAAGACTCCCACGGGTTCAGGCAGCAAAGTGACCCGGTCCCATTTGTTTTTGAAAGATTGTTCTGGCTGCAGAGTGTATGTGGCGTGAGTTGGAGGGGCCGGGAGGAGTCAGGCAGACCAGTTGGAGGCTACCGAAGTCATCCAGGCAGAGGGAGGTGATGCTTGGGCTGAGGGACGGCGAATGGACGAACTTTGGAGATAGTTGGGGCAGAAATGACAGAACTTGCTGCTGGTGAATGAGAGAGAAAAGAATACTAACCCAGATTTCTTGGCGAACCAAGTGATGGGTGGTAGAACTTACTGAGAAAGATGAAGACTGGAACAAGGGCAGGCTAAGTGGGACAGCAGAGGGCAGAGATTGAGTCCTGTTTCGGACACAAGTCGAGCATCTAGGTGCCCAGAGGACAGCGGAGGCCAGGCTGGGAGTATACTAGGAGCTGACGGGTGTGGGTACTTTATTAAATCTAGCTGGGGTGACGCTAGGAGAGAACACAGCAGGAGAAGAGGTGAAGACTGAGGCCTGAGCCCCAAGCCCTGTACATCTCGTCCTCTGGAGGTTGGGGAGGTGGGAGAGGAGCAGCAAAGAGACAGGAGGAGCAGCCAGGGAAGGAGGGGAGGAGACCGGGAGAGTGATGCTAGAAGCCAGGGGAAGTCAGAGAGGAAGGAAGGAAACTGTGCTGGCTGTGCCCCATGGACCAGTCAGCGGGATGAGAACTGTGTCAGGGACCAGTGGAGCCAGAATCCAGATGACCCGGGTCGTGGTTAGTGGGATGTGAGGACAGAGCAGAGTCAGCCTTTGGAGATGTTTGGATGTGAGGGTTGCAGAGAAGTCTGTAGTCACTGGCAAGAGGTGTGAGGTCAGGGAGATTAGCTGTTTTTTATTATGGAATATTTTAAACACACCTAACAATAGAGAGAATAATACAGTAAACTTGCCACATACCCATTATCCAAATTTAAGAGTTACCAAGTTTTGGCCACATTTAGTTCTGCTGTCTCCTTTCATATACTCCCTATTTTATGTTCTTTTTTTTTTTTTAAAGATTTATTTATTTGTGCATACAGAACTGGGATACAGGCCAGAGGCTCAGGGGCGGTGAGAGGTTCACCAGAGACAGAGTGGGGAACAGAACAGGCAGATAGACGAAGTACACTGCTGAGGGGAGCAGCGGGCGGGTCAGGAAAGGTCTGCCACGCCATGTGGTCTCCTCCGGGGCAGGCGGGCATCGAACCCATGCGGAAGCGGCTTTAGATTCTCAATGCTGTGCTTTAACCCGCTGCGCCACCAGGGAGGGCCCTATTTTTTGTTCTTATACAACAAGTTTGTTTTTATTTAAAAATTTTCCAGTTGTAGTGAAAATTAATTGACATATCATTATATACCTTTAAAGCACATATAGCCTGCTGGCTTGATTTATGTAATTGTAAAATGATCACCACGGCTAAAATCCATCTTCTCATAGAGGTGCAAAAAAAATAAAAGAAGAAAAGAGAAGAGGGGAATTCTTGTGATGGAAAGTGTCAGCACTTAATCTCTTAACAACAGTTCTACAGCAGTGTTAGCCATAGTCATCATGCCGTACGTTATATCCCTAGCACTGATTTAATTCTTTGGACTGCCTTCTCATTCCCTCTCTCCACCCTCTGCCTCTAGTAACCACAAGTCTGATTTTTTTTTTCTATGAGATTTATTTTTAGATTTCACATACAGTATTTTTTACTATCTCACTCTCTTCACTTAGCATGACACCTTCAAGATCCATCCACGTTGCTATAAAGGGTAAAATGTAAATTTTTAAAGGGTAAAAAGGAAATTTACAATTTCCTTTCTTATGGCTGAATAATAATCCAATATATGGAGATACATATTTATCTATGTATGTATACATATGTACACATATATGATCAGTTTTATAAGTATGTTTTCTACTTCTGTAAAAATGTCATTGGAAATTTGGTAAGGGTTGCAGTGAATCTATGCATGATTTTTGGTAGTATTGATACATTAACAATATTAAGTCTTCCATTATGAACATTGGACACCTTTCCATTTATTTGTGGCTTCTTTGATTTTTTTCATCATGGCCTATAGTTTTCAGCAAAGAGATCTTTCACCTTCTTAATTAATTTTTCTTCTAAGTTTTTAATGTAAATGTAATCGAGTTCTCTATTTCACATTCAAAAACTTTGTTATTAGTGTACAGAGTTATTACAGATTTTTGTTTATTAATTTTGTATCCTGCAAACTTGCTGAATTCACTGTTTATATCTAACAGTTTTTTGATTGAGTCTTTAGGATTTTCTGAATATAAAATCATGTAATTTTCAAATAGAAATAGTTTTGCTTCTTCCTTTTTAATTATAATACCTATTATTTCTTTTTCTGACCTGTTGCTCTAGTTAGTACTTCCAGGACTCTGTTGATTAGGAATTGTGAGTGGACACACTTGTCTTGTTTATGATCTTAGAGAAAAAGCTTTCAGCTTTTACCATTGAATATGAGTTTAGCTGTGGACTTAATTATATATGACCTTTATTATATTGGATATTATATATCCTTCTATGCCTTACTTGTTAAGTCTTTTTATTTATTTTTGCATACAAGAACTGGGTACAGGCCAGAGGTGCAGAGGTGGGGTAGGGCGAGAGGATTCAGCAGAGACAGAATGGAGCAGAACAGGCAAATCCACTAAATACACTGCTGAGGTGAGCAGCAGGCAGGTCAGGAGAGGTCTGCTGTGCCATGTAGGTCACCTCCTTGGCTAGGGATGAAGCTCACGCCACTGCAGTTGCAGCTAGTTTCATAGTGTTGAGACTTAACCCATTGGGCCACTAGGGAGGCCCTGTTAAGAGTCTTTAATCATAAATGGATGTTGAATTTTGTCAAGTGCTTTTTCAATATCTGTTGAGATGACCCTATGATTCTTTTCTTTCTCTTGATTAATGTGATACATCACAGTGATTGATTTGCATACTTTGACCCATCCTTGCATCCCAGGGATAAATCCCACTAGACCATGGTACATGATCTCATTCTTTTATTGTTGAGAATTTTTGCATCCATATTCACCAGGGATGTTGGTCTGTAGTTTTCTTTTCTGGTAGTATCCTTTTCTGGTTTTCAGCCTCATAAAATGAGTTTGGGAGTGTTCCCCCTTCAGTTTTTTGGGAAGCACTTGAGAAAGACTGGTGTTAATTCATCTAAGTGTTTGGTAAAATTCAGCAGTGACACCATCTGGTTCTGGACTTTACTTCATTGGGAGATTTTTTTTATTATAGAGTCTATGTCCTTGCTAATAATTGGTCTTTTCACATTTTTTATTTCCTCCTGCTTTAGTCTTGGTAATTGATTCTAAGAATTTTTATTTATTTAATGAATTAACATTGCATTTTAACATTATGTAAGGCTTAGGTGTGCATCATAAAGAATGTAAGAATTTTTTCACTTTTTGTACATTTTTTAGTTTGTTGGTGTGTAAAATAGCTCATAGTAGTCTCTTAGGATACTTTGAATTTTTTTGCTAATGCTTGTAATGTCTCCTTTTTCACTTTTGATTTTGTTGATTTGGATCCATTCTGGTTTTTCCTTGGCTAGTTTAGCTAAGGGTTTGTCAATTATGTTTACCTTTTAAAGAACCATCTCTTAGCTTGGTTACTTTTTCCTGTTCTTGATTTCTGCTTTAATCTTATTTCCTTTCTTCCGCCTAACTTTGTTCTTGTTCTTGTCTTTATAATTTGTTCTTTCTTAAGATGTAGAGTCAAATTGTTTATTTTAGGATTTTCATTTTTCCTTAATATATGTATTGTTATAAATTTCCCTCTTGGAACTGTTTTGCTGCAACTCTGCTTTATGTTGTGTTTCCAGTTTTGTTTGTCTCAAGAAATTTTATTTTGCCATATTTTTAATTATGGTAAAATATATGTAAATAAACTTACCATTTTGACCATTTTTTTTTTTTTAAAGATTTTATTTATTTATTTGTGCATACAGAACTGGGGTACAGGCCAGAGGCTCAGGGGCGGTGAGAGGCTTCACCAGAGACAGAGTGGGGAACAGAACAGGCAGATCGACGAAGTACACTGCTGAGGGGAGCAGCGGGCGGGTCAGGAGAGGTCTGCCACACCATGTGGTCACCTCCGGGGCAGGCGGGAATCAAACTCATGCGGAAGCGGCTTTAGATTCTCAGTGCAGTGCTTTAACCCGCTGCGCCACCAGGGAGGGCCCATTTTGACCATTTTTAAGTATGTTTATCAATAGTGTTAATTGCATTCATATTGATATGTAACCAGTCTCTAGAACTTTTCCATCTTGCAAAACTGAACATTAAACAATAGTTCATCCTTGCCCTTGGAAACATGCAAACATTATCCTGCTTTCTGTCTCTATGATTTGGAGCACCCTAGGAATCACATGTAAGTGGACTCATACAGTATTTGTCTTTTTGTGATTGGTTTATTTCCCTTTACAGAATGTCCTTAAGGTTCCTCCTTATTGCAGCATGTGCCAGAATCTCCTTCGTTATAGGGGCTGAATAATATTCCATGGTTTGCAGACTCAGTGACTGACCACAGTGGTTCATTCATCCATGAATGGACTCTTGGGTTGCTTTTGCCTTTTGGCCATTATGAATAATATTGCTATGAACCTAGGTGTGCAGATATTGCTTCAAGTTTCTGCCTTCTTCTTGGGGATATACCCAAGTGGAATTGCTGAAACTTATGTTAATTTTAATTTTAGCTAATTTTTAGAGAAACCACCATATTGTTTCCCAGATCAGCTGTACCACTTTAATCTCCATCAATTGGTACTAGAGTTCTAATTTCCCCATATCCTCAATAACACTTATTTTCTGTTGTTTTTTTTTTTCCTTTCTTTCTAATAGTAGCCATCCTAATGGTTATGAGGTAGTATCTAATACTGGTTTTTATTTGCATTTCCCTAATGAATAGTGATGTTGAGCATCTTTTCATGTGATTGCTGGCTATTTGTGTATCTTCTGTGGAGAAAGGTCTTCAAACCCTTTGCCCATTTTAAAACAGGTTGTTTGATATTTTTTTCTGTTTGAGTTGAGCTCTTTTTATATTCTGGATATTAAAATATGATTTGCAAATATTTTCTCCCACTCTTAGGTTGTTTTGCTAACATATTTCGAAGCAAAACTGAGACATGATGCCATTTCACTGAGTGGAATGTTTTTTTAAAAACAGGAGGCCCTGGATAATGTTCAAAAGTGACAGTGTGACAAAGCCAGCGCGGACCTGTGTGCATGACGCTATTTGAGAATGACACTGTGGGCATCAGAATATGATATGTGACACTAAGGGTGTAGTTCACCCTCACTGAGGGTGGGCAAATATTTCATTTCATGTAACCATGTGACATCATGGACATTGTGACTGTAGCTCAGCATGTGGCCCATGCCATGTGAAGGTGATAGCAGTCGTGTTCCTGTGTGTCATCCTGGGTGGTGAGTATGACAGCAGCAAGCTGTATAGAACAAGTGGAGTGCAGGTGTGCTGTGGGTGATGTGTGTGTGTGTGTGTGTGTGTGATCCATGCTGGCTCATACGAGTCTCACCGGAAGGATGGATCTCATAGAGTAGTTGGGGGGCAACACCCACTTGCACCAGATATGTGCGGACACAAGAATGAGCTAGATGAAGTCTAGGGAGGCGTTGGAGGCAGGAAGGGAGCATTTCTGTGGGTTGCTGCAGGCACCAGGGAAGAGCCAGGGTTATAGTGCCAGACAGCCCTGTCTAGGTGCCGCCATTTAACAAGTCATTTTATCTCTTTGAGCTTCAATTCCCTCAAACATAAAATGGGCTTTGGGAGGTTACATGAAACAGTTCCTGTTAAGTGAGTGTCGTGCCTGGCACTTGACAAGGCCCAGTGGTCTCTTGGGGACAGTGTTCCTCCTGCCCTCTGCCCAGTCACCCAGTGGGAGCACCAGCGGGTGTGCAGAGAGGGTGTTCTGAGTGAGGCCACCACATGCCCTGGCCCCTCCCTCCCTGCTGTGCCTTGCCAGAACCCACTCCCAACCTAATCCACATCCTCCTCTCCCCTCCTCCTGCTGTCCTCACCTGCTGTCAGCCTCCAACCCAGATTCCTGCAGCTTCATTCAATTAGGCCGATGCAATTTGCTCAAGAGAAAAAACCCGTAATTTGGTTAATCACACCAGTAGGAGATCTGGTCTGGGTGGAGAATGGAGAAGCGTATGAGGCCCATACCAGCTGCTAATGGCACAGGTCTCCAAGTGGTGGTTTTTTTGGGGGAATCTCTTCCCCTCCCCTCCTCTACCTCCCTGCCTTAGGCTTCATTCAAGAACCACCAGGATCCAAACCTTGGGTCCAGGTCCAACTTTAGCTCCCCAACTCCAGCTCCAGAAGCTTTGTGATGGGAGCTTGAACTAACCAAGTCTGCTTGTATCCTTGGGAATGTCTCTGGCCCTCTCCAGATATCAATCTTCCTGACAATGAGAGGTGGATTGGAGTTGGGGTTTTTCTGAGCCTCTGTTTACAGCATCCCGAGTCTGCTCAGTACCTCTCATGGCTACTATAGGGCCTTCACTTGGGCTTTGTGGAGGGAGGTCTGGTAGGGAGGTCTGCTGTGGGCACAGGAGCGCATCAACCTTTTCCTAAGAGTGTTTTCGCTTTCTTTGGGTGAATACCTAGCAGAAGTATTGCTGGATCATATGGGGTTTCCATTTTCATTCTCCTGAGGAATCTCTGTAGTATTTTCAGTAGAAGCTGCACTGGTGGGTTCCTTTTCCTCCACATCTTCACCAACATTTGTCGTTTCCATTCTTTGTGACATCAGCCATTCTCATGGGATGAGGTGATGTCAAAATCTCATGGAGATTTTGATTTGCATTTCGCTTATAATAAGTGATACTGAGCATCTTTTCATGTGGAGGAGCCCATTTGACTGTCTTCTGTGGAGAAGTCTATTTAGGTCTTTTGCCATTTTTCAATTGGGTTTCTTTTAGTTGTTATTGAGCTCTGTGAGTTCTTTGTGTATTTTTCAAAATCAACTCCCATTGGATGTATGATGTGCAAATATCTTCTGGGAGGAGGCACCATTTTATAGATGAGCTGACTGAGCCCAGGAAGGTTCAAAGCTTTCCCACCTGGGGAACACAGGTGATGTAAGGTGTAAACCCAGGTCTGGCAGAGTTGATGGAGGAGTTGATGGGGAAGAGAATCAGAACTCCCACTCATTCAGACACGAAAACTCTCAGCCACACTCATTCACTTATTCGAAAGCAAAACAAGCATCTTGGGCACTCACAGTCCCTCAGACAGGCAGCCGCATGCTCACTGCACACGCCCAATGGCCCAAGTCACACACTGGATGACACAGGTCACGGTGGTCTCTGCACACGTGGATGCTTGTGCAAGAAAGTGGAATGGGGTCCACAGTCACATCCCCTGCACATTCTCCCACAGAATCCCAGCCCTGCATGCTTTCACACAGACATTCTCCCCATGACCCAAGGGACAAATTCTGCTGCAGTCACATAGTGGTCCCTAGGGTCATGCTTATGGACGACTGTGCTGGCCACGTGCAAGGTCAGGTCGCCAGCAAAGAGGGAGCGCCCTACAACATGAGAGAGGATGTCAGTTTTAGTGAGCATATCCAGAAATTTGCAGAAAATCACACAAAGGTGATTTTAATTTTCACTTCTAAGAGAAAGTTTTTGTAGGGTCTTGGCAGGATGGGGGACAGTTAGGGCTCAGGGTCGAAAGGACCTGCTCAGGTTCTCAGGCAGAGCCATCTCCAGGGATCACTTGTTTACCCAGCCCTGGGCTGTGTGTCTATGTGGGGGTGTGTCTGTGCATGGACACAAGCAGGCTGTGCGCTCAGTGGCTCCCAGATCCTTGGGATATGAGCAGGGAGAGTAGGAGAAGTTCCAGAGACTCCGGATGTTTGTTTTCTGGCTTCCTGGGCCCTCCAAAGGCAAATAACGTTGGCTGCCAATCTGCCTGCCCAAGCTGGGTGGTGGGTAGTGTCAGGATCCTGCCTTGCCTCGGGGGCCCAGGGACTGGGACCCCTTCTTAGTGATGTGGCACCAGGAGGCCCATGGCCAGCCCCCTGCGGGCTCACGAGCCCCTCACATTCCCTCTCTGGGGCTTGGTTCACTGATCTGAAATGTGGTGAGACTGGATGGAAACTGAGAGCTTAGGGATTTTCCAAGCCCAGGGTGCAGCAGAGAAAAACACAACTGGGGAAGGAAGGTGAAAGGGGTTAGTAGGGCCCAGAGCTTAGGGGAGGGCACTGCCCCAGAGCCTGCAGTGTCTCCCCACACATCACCCCTTCCCTGGAGAAGGAAGCATCAGTGCCTACTTCTGGGGGCCCCTTGGCCCAGCCCTGCTGATCTGCTGAGTGGCGGAGGTGGAGGACAGGACCAGGGCAGGAGAAGCGACAGGGTGCAGGAGCAGGCCAGGAGGGAAAAAGAGAAGACCTCAGGGTGCAGGACAGGGAATGGGGGCAAGCCCCAGAAGGTGGGAGGGATGCGAGTGGGGGAATAAGGAGAGAGAATTGGGAAAAGGTGGATCAAGGAGTTGGAGGAATAGCAGTGGCCATGGTGAGCTGTGTTTTTTGCCAAGTTCTGTGCCAAACACTTTACAGTTGCCATCAGGCTGGGAGCACAGAGCCTATTTGGGGGCCCAAGGAGCTGTGAACATCTTATGCAAGGGAGGGGTAGAGTCCAATTTGCATTTGAATAAAGCCCTGCAGGTAGAGGTGGGGTGGCTCGAAGGTGCCTCTCAGCCAAATATAAAGGGTGGAGCCCAGAGGCAGGGGCATGCCTGAGGTGAGCCCTGCCCAGAAGATTCCTCACCCCAACCCCCAATACAGAACTGCTATTCTTAGGAACAATAAAAGAACTCACACATTCCTACAGGGGCAGGGAAAAGGAAGGGGGGCCAGGAGTCAGCTTGGAGAGGAAGGCTGAACCCTGTTCCTCTCCCCACTGTTCCTCTCTGACTTTGTGTCCAGGGTCTTCCCCTCAGAGACTGGGAGGCTCCATGACCCTGCCCCCCAGCCCCATCCCCTGGCTCCCCTCCTGGGGCTGCTTGTCTACCCTGGAGTCAGCCCTTGTCTCTTTCTCATACTGTTATCCCCTCCCCCCGGGATTTGGGAACAGCTGGGATGGGCCAGGCCCCGAAGATAGAGCCAAATACAGTCATGGGACCCAGCAGAGTGAAGCTATGGGAGAGACACATACCAGAGAACAGACAGACAGCAAGAGGGACAGAACCCAGGAGGCTGTGAGATGAGACAGAGGGCTCAGGACAGAGCCCCAGTGCTGCCCCTCTATGCCCTGTCTGTTCCCACTGAGGCTGACTGCACCAAGCCCTTCCTCCAGCTCACCCCTACCCCCAGCCTAGCCTGCCCCACATTAGCCCTGTACCAGGCCCCGGGATTTAGCATTTATCTCTCTCTCCAGTGCTGTGTCTAGGACAGAGGAGAGAAAAAAGCAGCCCTATTTCTGGCCTGGATGAAGGCACTCAGCCCATCTTAGAGGGGCTCAGCCATCTTCTGGCTACAGCAAGGTCTTGGTAGGGTTCCAAAGACAAGTGGGGTGTGGGAGGGGACCTAGTGTGTCCCAAAGGACTCTAAACTAGGGCATGGTCATCCTAATTCTGAAGGAGGTCCTGGCAAGTCCTTTCCTGTCTCCCTTGTCTCGGCCTACCCCCACCAAGCTGGGCTTCCAGGAGGCCTGAGACTGTAGAATTCTCAGGTTCTGTGGGACTTCTTAGGAAACCTAGGAGGAAGACAAATGACTTACCCAGAAAGGCTTCCTGGAGGAGGTGACAGGACTCGAAAAAGAATGATGGTGAGAGTAGTTCTTACAGAGGAAGCCACTCCCTCCTACATGCTGTCCCTGATGCACTGGGAGGTAATCTTGAATCAGGAAGGGCTTCTGAGCCTGCAGAGAAGTGTCATAGAAAGGTTGCCAGAAACTCTCAGTACGAGGCACCCTCATGCCTCAGGCTCCTCCAATATAGCCATTGTGCCAGACATAGGACACTTGGAGAGATGTCAGATGTGTTCTCTGCCTGGGAGCCTCTGGGACATGGGGTCCACGCATCTGCTTGGTGATGACCTCTGCCCTTTACAGCCTGACCCTGGAGGCCATATAGTCATATTCTAATTCAGCAGACATCTGACATCTGTGACGGTCTGGATAATGCTGGGAACTGGGAAGGAAATGGGCACCTTTGCCCTCTAAAAGCTCCCAGTCTGATAGGGGAGCCAGATGAGAAATAACTCCAATGTTATACATGCCAGGCCATGATGAGGGGCCACAAGGCTAAGAGCCCCTGATGGGAAGGTCAGACTTGCCTGAGAGGAGGAACAACAAAATGTTCCTGGAAGAGAACCCAGAAAAGGGAAGTCTTTCATTCATTCATCTATTCAGTCAGTCAGTCGGTCAGTCAGTCCGTCAGGTATCCAGTTGTTTCCTTGGCCATCATTTCTTGAGGCAAACTCTTTTTTGACTCTGGCCCAATTGGTCACTCAGCCCCATTCTTCTCTCCTGCTTGGGCCTCTGTCTGCCTCCGAGGCAGACCGCATGTTTTGTTCACTCTTCATGAAGTCTGCAGGAGGAGGTGAGATTAAGGAGGATGGAAGAGTTAAAGGTCTTGGATCCCAGGGCTGGGGGCCAGCCAAGCTTGCCCAGTCCTTTCTCAGGTCACAGACTCCCCAGCAGGGCTGCAGCCCTTGCTCACACACCCTTGGAGACAGGGAGCTCACTCCTCCCTCGTCCTGCCCAGGCTTCTCTTGTGTGGCAATACCTGCTTCAGCAAGCTCTCATCTGTCCCTGTGACCGCCCCACTGTGATAGGAGAGGAGGGCACTGGAGGCTCCTGGTGGCTAAGATGACTGAGGTGGCGATGATGAGGGGGCTGCTGGTGTTAAGCCAGGGAGGAGAGTGGGTGATGGGGATGGAGGTGACAGTTGGCTCTGCCAGGTGGCAGGAGAGGCAGCTCAAGGTGGGGAGGGGGCGAGAGAGGCCCTGAGGCTGTCCAGGCCCCCCTTGATCTGAGGTCTGCCTCCTGTCTTCCTCATCCTCACACTCATCTCTTCTGCTCTTCCTGATCCTCCTCCAGCTGTTCCCATGTGGGCTCCTGCTCTCCTCATGGCAGACCCTGAGCTAGGGACCGAGGGGCCCCAGCCAGTTAGGCCCAGAGAATTGATGCTTCACTCAGTGCCTGCCTCCCTCCCCAGTTCCTCCATTCTCATCCTTCATCCACCCCCAAATCTGGCATTAAGGGAACAGGGGCGGGGGAAAGGGGTTCCCTAGGTGAGACTATCAGGAGGGCATTCTAGATGAGGCAGGAGCTGGAGTAGGTGGTGTTAGCAAGGCTCAGAGCCCAGGATATGGAAGGGGAGGAGCCAGCTCCTACCATGGGGGCCAAGCTCATGAGGGAGGTGGGAGGCACCCTTGGGGGGCGGGGGGGGGGCGCCAGGACTGGGCTCAGGTGTATTCTACAGTGCACGTGTCTCCAGTGTGGCTCAGAGGCTGGAGACGCGGCCCTGTTGGAGTAACAACTGAAGCCGGAGTCTGCAGAGGGCCAGGCGGGAGAGGAGGGAGGGGCCTCCAGGAGGGAGAAGAGAGGCAGAAAGGGCAACAGGAGAGGGAAGGGTTTGCCCCCTCTTGGCTGGACATCGAGTCCCCAGTGGCCTGGGCCCTGTCCCCTCTGACTTGCTGTACCACCTCACTCTCTCCGCCCCACACCTCCTTAGGGCCCGCCTAAGGGGTTCTCTCCCTCACATGGGGGAGGGCCAGGCCTATCTCTCAGAGGATGGACCTTCACACCTTTGCAACACCACTCTGATCCCTCCTCTCCTCACCTCTCAGATGGGGTCCAAGACCCAGCCCTGCAGGCTGTAGGAAGATCTGCGGCATGCTTATCCCTGCACCTCCTGAGTGTAGCTCCTGGGTCAGCAGAATCAGCAGCAGCAAGGAGCATGTTAGAAATGCACATTCTTGGGGCCTCTTCCCAGACCCACTGTATCAGGAACTCAGGGGGGCAGCCTAGCAATCTGTATGTGAACAAACCCGCCAGGAGAGTCAGGTGCACTCTGGAGACTGACAGCCACCAGACACCTCCAGCACACAGTAGGTGTGTGAGAGAGGTGTCTCCCCTTCCCTGACACGATGCCCTCCCCCACTCAGGCAGGGCATGGACCCCACTGAGACTGGGACCTCTCCCCAGGTTCTTTCACACCATGTCTCCCCAGGACCATAAGCCTCTTTCTCTTCCTGACTCTGGTCCAGCTCGATCTTTTGGGGGGAGGCCTGGAGGTACCGATCTTAGCACTGGGGCATCTCTGCTCTGAATATTTCAGGCAGTTGGTGAGAGGCGGCTCCGTGGCAGGTGGCAGGCGCGGGCGGAGGGGAGGAGGGGCCTCCTCCTCCTCCTGCTTCCTTCCTTGTTGTCTCCTAACTGCAGGGCTGGGCATGCAATCAGGGCTGCCGGGAACCACGGAGTAAGCTTGGGGTGCTTGGGCTCAGGCTGGGATCCACGGTCTGCCAAAGAAGTTTCATTTGGTCTGAGCCCCAGGAAAGCTCCTTTGGGGGGAGTTCTGCCAATCACCGCCACAGAGCAGCTGGGCTTGCTATTGCCAGGCCCATGCTGAGCCCAGAGACAGATAAGTTTTCCCTTGTCCCTTGTTCTCTGGGAAGATAAAAACGTTTGCATTGCCCACCAGAACAGGAGGCAGGAAGCAGAGTGGTGTAGATGGCATCTGCCCTGGCACTCCCAATTTCTCCCATCATGGGCAACTTCCTGGTTTCCCCCATTTTGAGGGTGCCCATTTGGGTCTCTGCCAGTTGTTGATGTGACTGCTTGGGGGAGGAGTGGGTAGGAGAGACAGAAGTGGGTGGAGACAGGACTGTGCAGGAGAGATGACGGGCAGCCACGTGAGAGGAGAGAGGACTGGAGGTGGAGAGCGATTCACGGAGGCAGAGGCTGGAGAGCAGCCGTGACAGAGATGGACAGAGGGAGCTTGGGGAGAAGGAGTGGGCCACTCGCTGGAGGAGATCAGGAGAGAGCTGGCCTGCCTGAGAGAGACAGTCTCAGAGGAAGGACAGAGGGATGGAGAAGGGGGTGGGGAGAGGAAGGGGCTCCAAGTTCCTGAAGGATCTTGAATCCCCCCTTTTAAAGAAGGGGACACCAAACCCCCGAGAGTGCCCCGCCCCCAGGCTACACAGTGGGGGGAGGGGCGGGGGGTGCGTCCAGCACAAGCAGAGTAGGACCCATCAGTATTCATGGCCAGGCCCAGTGACACGGCTTGAGTCTTCGCTGTACCTAGCTGTTAGGTTTGATCTTTCCTTCTTCTAGGCCATGATGAGGGGCACTATGAGAAGGAGGGGTGTGGTGTGAATTCCAGGCATCCGGAGAGCAATAGGGGGGCTCATGGAGATGGGAAAAGAAGCTACTGGACTGGTGAAACACGACAAGAGAGCAGTGTGTGGCAGTGACCCTGACCCTCAAGAAGGGCATCAGTCCCCGTGCAGCTGCCACCAAAACAGAGAAGGCCAGATCGCTGGCTTCCTATAATCCTAAGCATTAAGGATTTAGGAGTCCTTTAGTCCAGACCCTCTCCCCTACCCAAATGGGTGCCAGCCCCAATGCTGGCCCCCAAGAAGCCCTCACTCACCACAGGATCGGTTTCTGATGCCAGAGTGACAGACCAGTGCCTGGGATGGTGCTGGTGCCCCGGCCCCAGCCACAGAGCTGCAGGTGGGGAGCTGAGCAAAGCAGAAAGGCTCCATCCACTTAACCCAGCCGTCCAGCCGTCCACCCGCCCCCACCTGCCCCCATCCATCCACCTGCCATTCTTCCATCCATCCACTCATACTGGTTGAACTAGACCAAAATCATGTGTTGCAGAGATGGGAGGAGTTATTTTTATTAGTGAGTAAACTGAAGCTCAGAAGAAGAAAGGGGGCCGGATGAAGGCCACCTAGAGTTTCTGTGGCCGCTAGGATAAGACTGGAACTCACTGATCTTTCCTGTATATTGCAAGTTTTCTCCTGGGTCTGAGAAGTGGCCTCTTATATAATTTGCCAGGTTACATTGACGTTTGCTTAAAAAGCTGCAAGGGCTAGAAGTGAATCCTCCCTCATCTCGCTCTGAGCCTGGGCTAGGTGCATGTACACACGTGTATACACATGTCTCGGTTCATATTTGTGTGCACATTGTACACATGGTCTTATTTCTTATCTTCGTGTGGGCATGTGTGGGGTGTGCATAGATGGTGGGCAAGGTGTGTACCTGGCAACATGCGTAAGTGTGACGTGTACAGAGGTGCTTTCAAGCAGGTATGGTTCTGCTCCTTTCCTCTTTTTAAGATTCCCGGGACCCCAGCCCATGACTTGAGCTCCCCATCTGTGCCTGTAATTCAGGCATTTTCTCACTGCTCATTCTCACTACTTCCAGGGTCTCCCTCCTCACTTCACAGAGGCCCCCTCAGCCCTCTGAGCCTTTGTACCTTGGGCTTTGGAACTGGAGCTATTTACTTCCCAGAGTTGATCCAGTAGAGGTGAGGATGCTTTGAGATCTGGGAAAGATTCAGAGAGGAGGTAGATATTTGAGCAAGTCTTGAAGGCCCCTTTGAGAGCCATGAATGAGGTGACCCTTCTCAGCCACAGCTCCTTTACCCAGCACCCCCACTCCTGGGTGGGCTGGGCTGGACAGGGAGGTGTTTGGATAGAAGAATGCCAGACAGACAGCCACAGACTTCACTGGCTGTTTCTGCATCCAGCTCACTCTGGCCAGGAATGTGAAATACCCTCCCTATTGCTCTCCCAACTCTCCCCAAGTTTCCTTTCCCATCTCCTTCACCCCATTATCCTGCCCTTAGTCTGAAGAGTCACAGAAAATAGACTAATCAGAACAAAGGCCAGCCAAGCACCCACCAATTCTGGCAAAGGACAGTTCAGAGCATCCCCCAATCCAAGTAAAGGGCAGGTGGAGGAGCCCACCAATCAGAACAAAGGACAGACTGTTCTCTTTGAGCCCCCTCGGGAGAGAGCTGGGGGTCCAGAGAGTTGGGGGGTCGGATGCTGAGCAGGAGACAGACAAGAACTGGAGATCTAGAGACAGGTTCTGTACCTGGCTCTGTCTTGACTGACTGGCCAACTGCAGATGGGAAATTCATTCTTTTTGAGCTTCAGTTTCCTCATCTGTCAAATGGGGAGACTTACCCTCCCAAGCCTGTGACTTTGAAATATTTCTCTCCCACATTAGAGTTCACTCTGACACCTTGCCCAGTCTCCTCTCCGATCCGTAGCACACACACATCAAACTCCACTGGGGTGCAAGAGGACCTCTCAGGAGTCAGCTTGTCTAACCCCTGCCTCCAGGCAGGAATGTACTAAAAACCAGTGACACTTCCTGGGAGCCTGTCCCAGGAACCCCAGTCCAAGGAACTTGGATTGGAAGATTCTATCTTGGGATTATCTGGGTCACTAGCTCTTCCTCCCCTCTTTAGTTTTCATATTTGACCTTGAAAGGACACAGTAACCTTGGTGTATACTGTGTGCAGGCTGCAAACATGTATGTCCCTGGAGAGTGTGAGGGTCCATGGCTGTAGGGCCTGGTGTGTGTGGTTGAGGGTGTGTGAACTCTGAAGAGGAGCCCCGAAGGGTTAAAGGACAGTCCATCCAGTTGGAGGAGTGTAGAGTTTGGAATAGGCAGCTTCTGGCCTCCGAGGACAGAGACATATCTGTGTGTCCTCACATATCTGTTTGAGGACAGAGACATATCATCCTTGAGCAGTGGCAGGGATAGAAGGGAGGCCGGGGTTTGGGGGAAGCAATGCCATGTGTACCTTAAGAACACAGGGCGCCCTGCGTGGGAGTGTGGGAGAAGAAGAGACTGAAACCAAGAAGATGCACGGGCTGAATCTGCAGCCAAAACCTGGAGGCCAGGCTTTATCTGGATGCCGACGCAGGACTCCCCTCTGAAAAAGAGGCATTTACCCCATTCTGGCACACAGGGCGGGGAACTCACTTCCTCCCTGTTTCCCTGTGGCCTCTACCTTTGCAGCATGGTTCTGCCTCGAAGGCCCTTCGCCCTCCTGGACCACGGGTCTCTTGTGAAATCCTCTGGGTCCCCAGGGATAGCCACAGCATCCAGTGCCTCCCCAGGAGAGTCTCAGCGAGTGGAGTGGGGTCTGCCTTGCTTTAGGCCACGCACCCTCAGAATCTCCAGTCTCGGTCACATGCGGGACATGGTTTCCCCTTTCCTCCTCACGTGGGTCCCCTCTTCTGGTTGTCTCATCTTGTCATCGCGAGGACACAGTGTACTGAAGGTGGTCTAATCAGTCCATGGAGCAGCGAGCTGTCATCTTTCCTATTTGAATCAGCAGATCTTTATTAACCCGGCCTGCGTTATCCAGCATTTTAGTTTTTGACTCGCCACACTGACATTCTGCGTTCATGCTGAGTTTGTGGTCTGCTAACACTTCAACCTCATATCATTTTCACCCGACTGGGGGGCCAAGCCATGTCTCCTTATGCTAGTGTTAATTGCTTTGCTTTTTGAGCAAAGACCCGGCTATCCACAGGGAAGACATCATAGAAAGAACTTACATGAGCTAGCGGGGAGGGCATGGCTCAGCAGATGCTATGAGTCACAGTCCTGCCTTGGCCTTGATCCCCTGTTCCATTACCTTTCTTTTTGATCCCCGTGGTTCTGGCCAAGTTAATAGAGCGAGGAGCAGGGACCTTTGTTGTCTCTGTTCCGGCTCTCCAAGGACGAGGCCTATTCCTGGGACGGGAAGGCTGGGAGGCAGTCAAGGCTGACTTCCCCTCCTGTCCTGCCAGGCGCTGGCTCCCTCGTGTCTCCCACCTTGAGGCTCCTGCACCCCCTGGACTCTTGCTACTCCCAGGCTAAGTCTTCCCTGAGATGAAAACATGAGACGGCTTGAGACCATCTCTTTCAAGGAAAGCGAGTGGGGCCCAGCTTCTGCAAGTTTTCTGTGGAACATCTTCTTGATGCTGGGCCCTCAGTGAGATGCTTTTAGTGCTTAGTTTCAGTTTGTCTTTCTATCCGCCTACAGGGGAGATAGCCACACTGTCCCCCGTTTACATGATCTAGTCTGGACCGTGGTGACTAGACCGAGGCACACACACACACTGCTAATAAAGCTTGGAACTAGGATCCGAATGTGGGGCTTTGTTTGACATGGGGCTTGTGTTTTCCCTACTATGCCAGACTGGGGTCTAGTTAGATCTCTCAACATTGAGAAGTCCCTGGGCCTACTCTGAGCCTAAATATTCTCATCTGTAAGATGATGGAACTTAGACATTCTAAAGCAGTTGATGTCTGAGAATCTGAATCCTGGGGCTTAAGTGTGTGAGAGCCTGAGCTCTCTGGGCTAAGCTGGGGGTGGGGCTCACAGCCTGGTGGACAGGAGGGCTGCCCTGGCCTGCCCAGCAGAGGTTCTCATAGTCCTTTCCTCTCTTCCAGGATGCTCTGCTGAGCCTGGGCTCCGTCATCGACATCACCGGCCTGCAACAGGCTGTCAAGGAGGCTCTCTCTGCTGTGCTCCCCAAAGTGGTAAGTACCGTGCCCTGAATTTCCCTCTGCCCCCCAAACCTTGGTGCATCTCTGTCTAGAGAAGGAAGGAAGGGGTAGGGCTTCTTCCCAGAAGACTTTCATGGGGGAAGAAAGGGCTTGGCAAGTATTCTGAGAGATTTTCTTGGATGAGAAAGGTTGAAGCTAAATCCCAGAGAATGAATTTACATAGGATCCTGGCATATCTGAGCCAGAAGGAGCCTTAGAGCTTCACCGAAAAGCTCATATCTCAGATAGTAGAGCGGGTTCATCTAGAATAACAGGAAGGAGATTGTGGAGTCAAGTGTACAGCAGCAGGAGTAGCGGTAGATATATAGAAGAACTTTTTTTAAAATACATTTATTTTTATTTATACACATAAGAACTGAGGTATAGAAAGTATAGAACTGAGGTATAGAAGTGTGGGGGTAAGGGGAAAGGATTCACCAGAGACAGAGTGAAAAGCAGAAGAAGTGGAGCCACTGAAAAACACTGCTGAGGGGAGCAGCCGGCAGGCAGGACAGGGAGATCTGCTGTGTCATGTGGGTCAGCTCCCTAGGATCAAACTCCTGCCACAGTGGCTGGCAATAGCTTGACAGCACCGAGACTTTAAGCCTAGAGATACCAGGTGGCCCCAGAAGATGCCAGATTTGAGAGATGTGAGCATAGGGTTCAGCCTTGATAAATGAAATATGCCAAATTAAAGTGTCCTTCTGGAGGTAGGAGGTTGGAGAGAAACTTTTAAACTTTTAAAATTCCCTCTGACCCATCCCAATGCCATGTATAAGGTTGCAGACTGGGGACAGATGGAGGGTGGTTGCTCAGCCCATAGTCACTGATCACGTGGTTACCTGGGCCTGGAGGGTGGGAGGTCTGTGCCCCAGGTTACTCTCCAACCTGGTTCTGCTGGCCAGTACTCATTCCTTACTCTGTGAGATGGATTACTAGCCCTCTAGCCCTCAAGGCAGATAGTTGCACCAGACAGAGGGAAACAGAAGACTGTCAGAGTCTGGGGAGGGGATTTGGGCCAGGCTAAGGAGCACTAAAGATTTCCCAGAGAAGATGCCAAAAATGGAGTCCTAGAGTATCTTCTCTCCTACTCTAGATGCCAGCCAAGGGCAGTGTCTGCTCCAGGTAATCTGGCTAGTTCAGAATGTGACACTCCATACACCAGAGTCCTTTGTGCCTCAAGCGGCTTGATGGATGAGCTGCTGGAGGCTCAGAGAGGGAGGGTGTTCTTCTCAAGGTCACACAGCATGACAGGGACAAATGGGGCTTGGCATCTAAGTACCCCCATTCCTTTTCCTCAATTCTGCCTTCTCAAAACCTCCTAGAAGTTCAGAGCCCAGGAGGAGGGCTAATGAGTGAGCTTTATTGAGCATAAAATTGGTAGGAAGTGGGTGGTATGCTGGTACCCAAAAATAAAACCTCCTGGAGAAGATGGGACTGAGACAACATCTGGCCTGGGTTAGAAGCACATCTGGAAAGAGGGGGTGGGGATGAGGAAGTTGCAGAACAGCATCTGCGAGGCTTCCCTGGGTCCTCTGTGACCATTGAGCTATCCTGGGATAGGGGAGGGCAAGTCGGCCCAGGCAGAGTGCCTTGGTGAATGTGCCAACACAGATGCCCTACATTGGACAAATTATATCCCCAAAACTGGGACTGGGAAGACAGCTGTGGTAACTAGGTTCCCGGGAAAATGGAAAATGTCTACCTGGGCCTACCCAGGAGATACCCTGACTCTGGGGTACCCCAACTTGATTTATAGAGAAGCACAAGGCCCCAAAGAGGGTTGGGCAGATGGGGGGGTCTTCTCTGTCCCCAGGGAGTAGGGGAGATGGGAGGTCTTCTCTGCCCCTAAAAAGGGTGAGGAGATGGGGGCGGGGTCTCCCCCATGCAAGGGGGGAGCCGCTGGCACCTGGTTCCCTCATCAGCACCCATTGTGGCAGGCAGCCCCGAATGCAGATGGTGCTGATGTGTTTGAAATGATTCCCTCCTCCTCTTCAATAAACTCAGCTAATTTTAACCCAGAGGGCTGAGAGCGAGGGGGTGGGAGATAGACGGACATCCGGAAGTGAAGCGAGGCTCTGTCTTCCCTGCCTCCCCACCCCCAGATTAGCCACCCCATCTCTGCAAGGGCAGGACTATCTGTATGATCCTGGGTGCCGGTGGGTTTCTTAACCTTTTCAGGCCAAATCCCTCAGGCCCCTTCCATGCTGCTGAAAGGGTCAGATGACAAGGAGGAGACTGGATGTAGAGGAGGAGAGGGTGTGACCCTCTTTCCACTGATTTCTTTATCCCTGAATGCAGCTCCTAGACTCTCACCCGGGAGGACAGTGTGGCTCCAGCCCTTGCCTGTGCCTGCCCCTCACTGCCGTCATGCCCTGTGCCTTCACTGAGCCTAGCTCAGGACCTCAGGGAGTAGAGCTGGGGTATTCCCTGAGGGGAGGGAGAGGATGGGAGCTGGCTGGGGGCAGCCAGGGCAAAAGGGTGGCTGTCAGGATTGTGGATTTTGAGATATGAAAGGCAATTACTGTGGAGAAAGATTCCACACTCACTGAAAGAGGGCCTTCAAAACCAGCTCTTACACCATCTCCTCCAGAAGCCCTCCTGAGCCCCTCAGTAGAGCGAGAGAATCAGGGATGAGCCTTCCAACCTCCCACTGAGAAAACAAGCCTCTCGGGATACTTGGCTGGCCATATGGGTGCCTCTTTGCTGGGGCCTGGACTCCCCTGGACAGGACTGCTCTGGGTCTCCCATGTCACACACAGTGTAGGTAGTGGACATGCACCTCAATGCTGGACCAACCAGCTGTGCATTCCTCAGGGCAGCAAGTCCAGCTTGGAGAAAATATGTTTTCCCTGTAGGTCATTGAGGGCAAGTATTTCTGCCAACATATGGCCTGGAATTGAGGCAGAGACTGCTCCCTCCCTTGGGAAGGGCCAATGGATGGAGCAGAAAACTGGAAAAGCTTTGGGGGGGACTTTGACCTCACTCTCTGGAGGGATCATCCCAAAACACAATTCTGCTTCTGTCTCTCGGGGTACATCTCCTGCTCTCCTGCAGATTCCCCATCATCCTCTGCAGCTCTGCCCCTGCTGACCCCTGCTACCTCCTGTACCCCCTGACTCCACAGTCTGTTCCGTGTACTTTACACCTATGTACCTGCTACCCACAAGCCTCTCTTCTATAGACTGCCTGCTCCCTGAATCACTCCAGTTACAAAATTTAGATCACTTCCTCCAGGAAGCACTCCTGGCTTGGATCACAATTTCTTATCCAGCTGTCTATGTGGCTGAGGTGGGACGGAAGATTCTCAGGCATTCTGAACCCCTGCTAGGTATGGACCTGAGCAAATACTCTGTTGTTGGCTGAGGCTGGAGTCATGGTTGAGAGTATCCTGGGGTGGGGGGTGGGGTGGGCTGATTTGTCTGCACCTTCAAACTCTTTCCTTTGCCCCTTGAACTTGGGGTGATTGGTAAGGAAAGCTGGCAGGCTCGCGGATCACTGCCCAGAACCTCTTCCAAGACGAGAAGAGAGGCACTAAGTTCATAAGGGAGTCTTCCCAGCCTGGTTGTGTGTTTGAATCGCCTGGGAAATATGAACAGAAGCGGAGCCCACCATCCCCAGAGGGTCTGTGACTCACCATCCTGACCCGTGCACAGCCTGGGAGCGGGCATCTCCGCAGGGTCTCATGAGTATCTTCTCTCCTAGGAGACTGTCTACACCTACCTGCTGGACAAGGAGTCCCGACTGGTCTGTGAGGAGCCCCCGCACGAGCTGCCCCAGGAGGGGAGAGTCCGGTGAGCCATTACCTCAGTCAAGGATCTCAGGGCTGGGCACCTTCCAGAGTCATCTGGTCTGACCCTTCCTGTCCAACCTTGACCTCCCTGCCAGGTGGGGCTCCTTGGCCAGGTACAACAGAGAGACGGCGTGTCTCTTGTGTTGGAGAAACTGACAGCCCTGGGAAAGTGCCATGAATAGATTCTCTCCTGCTGGCTCCTCTAAATCGCTGCGCTTACTCACAGCACTTTTAGAATCTGGGCTACAGGTTATCAGTTACAGTTAGAACCCCAGCAGGTGTGAGAACAGCCGAGGGTTCTTAGAGTCATAGAATCACGGAATTCTCATCACACAGTGCTGACCTGTAGAATGCACAGAGTTACCCCAGGGTCTGAGAGCCACAAGATCAGAGCCGACGGCCTGCTGGGCCCCTGGGCCCACTGCCGGCCTCAGATCTCAGCTTCTGGTTTAGCCATATAACCTTGGGCAACGTACTCGCCCTCTCTGGGCCTCAGTTCTCTTGCTTGCAAAATGGAAGTAATAATAGTTTTTCTAGGATCCTTGGGAGGATAAAATGAGTAAATGTAAAGCACTTGAAACTGTGTCCATCCTGAAAGCTAAGTGTCTGGATTCCTTTTCACGTGATTAGATGAGGAGTCACTGGCTTTAGCACAAGGGCACAGTGCACTGTGGTTGGAGCCTGGCGTGAGGCAGAGATGGCCTATGGTCTCCTAGTTCTGGGTCATTCAGGCAACAGTGACGGGAGTGGGGTTTGTCAGAAGGGAGAGTGCTGCAGGGCAGGAGTGCTGGTCCAGGGAGGGTAGTTATGCCGCTGAGCACCCCAGGGCCATCCTGGGACCGGGGCAGTGTGGTCAGGAGCTGAGAGCGGGTGCGCAGCAATGGGGGTGTTGTAGTGCTGCCTGCCCCCACCCCTAATTCTGCAACTTTGCTTAGCATGAGCTTACCCCATGCAGTAGTTTCCCCAAGTGGCCTGGGGAGGCCTCCTGAAGAGGGGTCAGAGTCATGGGTCCAGAGGCGGTGAGGGAGCATCCTGCTAGGTTTGCTCTGCCCACAAATGTTCCGCTGGGGCTTTCTAGAAAGCTGTCGTCGTGGTCCAGACAACTTTAAGGGGTCAGGTCCTCTGCCTCAACAGCCCTGTCACCACCCTCCCCCCAGCCACTTCAGATTCAGTAAAGCCAGAAAAGGCACCTACAAAAAACAATTAAAAGGGAAGGTTCCGATGGAAATAGCCCAGAGTTCAGTGGTGATGGGAAAGCAAGTGCCTGCTGGGAGAGAGCTCAGAAGTCTCAGGAGGTGGGGGCATGGGGCTCTTGGGGGACACAGAGATCAAAGTTCATCCAGGTTGGCAAAGCTTAGGAGTGAAGGTCCAGGGTCAGTGCTCCCTTCTGGAACATCTGCTGTGCCTGCTGCCTGGAGTCTGGTGATGTGCTGACACAGTACCTGGGCCTGCCCTCTAGGGTCCCAGCAGGTCAGGGGCTCGAGACCCAAGCATGTGTGAGAGGAAAGAGCTCAGTCCTGGATTCAGCTGGCCCATCCCTGCCTCACTGTGTCCCTTTGCACACCTGTTTTCTTAACCTGTAAAATGGAGGTGACAATAGGATGTACTGATTGGCCTAATGAGCTATAGATTGTCAAGTCTTGGCCCTGTGCCTAGCACACAGTAGGCTTCAATAATTTTGCCCTCCAGCCTGGGCACTTACTCATGGATAGCATTGAGACTGTTGCTTCCCTGGACCTCAGTCTCTTTGTTGAGAAAACATAGGGCCCTAGTGATGGTGCCTGGCCCCCAGGAGGCTGTGGCGTCTGCCATAGGTCAGGATGGAGCCTGAGGCTCTAGCAGTGCTCAGCGGAAGAGGGTGCCCTATTGGAAGCCCTGGATGCTGGCAGGGCTGGCAAACAGCAGCGGGTGTGAAGTGGACTGAGACCATAAAGACAGATGAAGGCCGAAGGGGAGGGGCTGAGAGTGGGGGTGTGCAGAGCCAGGGTGGAGATGGCCCAAGGAGGCAGTGCGGAGGCCCCTCTTGCCACTGCCCCCACCCTTCAGAGAGCTCACACATACTCAGTTTACCCCCACATGTGTTTGGCTTTCCTGCCTTCTTGTGCTGGCTCAGCTCACTCCTGCCCTGAAATCCCTTCCTCTGTCATCAACGTCTTGACCAACCCACACTTCACTTACCTCCCGTGGATGCAGCGGCCCTCTAGACGGCCTGCTCCAGAGCTTCTCGGCACCTGGGAGGACCCAGATTTCAGAAAAGGTGACTGGGCTGTCGTGGCCGCCCCAGTGACATGTCTGTCCACAGAAGGACCAGGCCTGGAGACCTGCGATCCAGGGCCACGCGGCTGGGCTGCAACCTCTGGGCCTCCATGTACTTCTGCGAGATGACTGGGTGGGCGCTGCGTCTGAGCGCTGCCGGACTGTACATACTGAGGCAGCAAAGGGGCCTCAGGACAGGAGAGAAGAGAATCCTGGAAGGCTGCCTGGGCGAGGGGCTTCCTGGAAGGCTTTGCCTCCTTCCTGTTGGTGCTGCACGGCCCCCTCCTCTGATCTCCCAGCCTATTTGCGTCCCAGCCCTGCCGCCTTCCTCTTACTGTGTCTCCTGCCATCGTAAAGCCTCTGATTACCCACTGCTGAGTGCAGCGAAATTGGGCCTTTCAGCTGCAGGGAGGCAGCACCCACACCAGTCTGAGCTGGCTGTCTCCCTCTGTTACCATTTGCGGGGCTGAGCCCTAACTTTGAGCAATTTTTTTTTCCTTAGAGCTGACCTAGTCCCCATTCACTGTGGAATCTGTCTCTTATTTGTCCAGGGTGGGAGGTCCCAGGAGAGTCTGTTTCCATCTCCAGAGTCTCCCCAGAGGGAGAGGGAGGGCCCAGGCAGGGCCTGGCCGGAATCATAATTTTTCTCCACAGAGATGAAGTTCAGAGCACAGTTGGAGTTCTTGGGAGGAGGGGTCAGCAATGGGGGTCTGCTCTAAGAGGGGACTTAGAAAAGTGGAAGGGGGCCTGGATACTCGGTTCCTTCCAGGTTAGTGAAACCACTGACAGAGAGCCTTTCCCCTACAATTTCTACTAAACAAATAGTTGTTAAAGGGACAGGACGTCATAAAGCCCACACCCGTTCCTCTCCCCACACTGAGCCCATCTGTCTTTATCTCCCCTGAGCAGACCATGACCACACTGGCACCCGGCTGAGTCATGAGCTTTCCCCTGGACACGTGGCCCAGGGTGTGGAATCTCTTCACCCCACAACATCACCCTGGCAGGTGGTGCTGGGATGCAGGGAGCCAGGAGGGGAGAGGAGGCAGGGTTGGGTGCTGAGTGGGCAGAGAGCCACGGGGGTATGAGCAGCAGACAAAGTAGACCCCACCTGGATGAGGGACACTCACCAGAAGCCTCCCCCTTCCAGGCTGTGGGTGACCTTGGGACTTCTGGGGGGGCTTGAATTTTAGGAAGGACCACTCCCAAGGGGGTGGGTTGAGGTGAGACTGGCCTGGCATGCCCCTGTCTGGGCTGTGGGACATGGCTGGGCAAGGAGACCAACCTGCAGATCAATGAGCTCAGGTACCAGGACTCCTGAAGACTGAGGATCCTCCCAGGGCTCAGAGAGACCCAGAAGGTTGCCCTGCCTCAGCCTAGCCTCTCCTGCTGTCCAGGGACCACTGCAGCCCTCACTGAGATGGGATTTCCCACCTCCAATTCTCCGTCCAGTGAGAGTTCTACCAGGCAGCCATTGGGTGTGATCAGCCCGAGATGAAAGCTGGCTTTACTTTACCTTCCCCTGCTCAAATTTCCCCCAGGGCTCCCACTGCTCTAGGACCAAGCTCTCTCCTCAAGGCCCTAACCCCACCTCCCGCCTCGGCCCCCCACCCTCTCCCTCCCTTTTCCACCTTGCTTCTCTGCATCCAGCCTCCCAGTTGGACCTTCCAGCACATGTCTTTTGTACGTGCAGTCCCCTCTGCCTGCACATCCTTCTGATAACCTCTACATGTTCTTCAGAACTCACCACGGTCATTGCTGCCTCCAGGAAGCCTTCTCTGACCCCACTCTATCTGCCCCGGAGAGGCTGTGCCTGCCCTTGCTTCCTTTTCCAGAACCCTCATCCCTGCACTCAGGCTCAGGTCTCCACACCACCATGCCTGTCTCCTTGGCCACGCATGTGTCTGGCTCCCAGTCTCATCTCAGTCCTGACTGAAGGATCCCGGACAAAGATTCGAGGAGTGACAGATTTCAGTAGAATGTTCCCATAAATATTCCAGTTGAGAAAACCTTCTGTGACTCTAGTAGAGAGCAGAAGTTAGGGATGAGATAGGAGCTGGGGGGAGAGGCAGCTGCAGGTCCGGGGGAGGGTGTCACTTTAGAGTTGGGCAGCGGCTTAGGAGTGGAGACGACAGTTGTGCGCTCCATGGGGTGACACACCAACTGGATGTGGGATGAGGACAAGGGCAGTGCTAGAATTGTTTGTGGCCAAGCTGCAAGGGACCTGGTGGCTGGCTGTGCCACTCTGGGGCACATGAGGGGAAGATAATGCAGATTGGGATGGCATGTCTGGGGCACTTCAGGGACACCCAGGGCAGGCCTCCCAGAGGCCTTTGGCTACCTGGGATCTGGAGCTTTTGGGAGGGGTGGGATATGTGGTTGGGGAGTCATGAGGCCTTGAGCAAAAGGGAGGGAGTGTTGTGTGGATCAGAAGAAAGTTTGGAATATAGCAAGGTGGGGTGAGGCCAAGGCAGCCCCCTTCTGGAGTTCCTGAGGGCAATAGATGAAGCCAGAGTTCTCTGACCAGTGACCAGCAACCCAGGAACCAGTGCCACCTTGTGGCTGCCCATGCACCAGATGGTCTGAAGCCAAGTGTCTGGGTGGGACGTGCGTGAAGGCCAGCCCCAGCCATCATCAGTTTAGTCTTCAGGAAATGTGGTAGCAGTGGCCTTCCTACCACCCCAGATCATTATTCTATTCTGGGGTGACTGGCACCATTGGACAGCTCAATACTGGACCCCAGCACTCCCGGAAGCTAAAGGCCCAGGGCATGAGGGCAAGAAGGTAGGAGATGCCACAGGTTCTTGTCAGTTCTGAAGTTGTCAAGAGGCCAGGTTTGGAATACCAAGTGAGCTTGACAAGCCTCTTTGGCCCTCAGATTCCCTCGCCAATGTGGCCTCCTGATCTGCAGACTTGCCGGCCACCACCTCTCTTTTCCTCACTTGACCTTTGCTGGGCTTCCCTTAGAGACCCCACATGCACATGTAGGAGTCCCAGCCCCCCAAGCTTCTCTTCTATCCAGGCCAGGCAGTTCCTATGAACACAATTAAGTGGAGGCAGGATAAGGGATGAGGAACCCAGGACAATTAATCATCAGGGAGTGACATTTGGTGAAAAATCAGGCGCTTAATTAAGCAGGAAGAGAGAGAGAGGTGGGGGGGGGGTAATGTGTGATGAGAGCAGAGCGAAACTCAGTCTTCCTACACCATCTTCCCTCGGCTCACACCTCTCCTTCCCTCCACTCTATCTCAGCCCTTTTCTCCCTCTACTTCATGCCAACCCCTTGTTCAAGACTCACACCCCCTCAGGTCTTCAGGAAGGTTCAGGTATTGTGGTTGAGTTGCTCTGCTTATTTCATGTCCCACCTTACCGCTTATTAATGGTGGTGCCTTGGAGGTTACTTAACCTCTGGGTGCCTTTAAAATACCTGTATATTCAACAGAAGCTGTGTTGTCTCTCCCTGCCCCTCTATCTGGGGGTGGGGTGGGGGGTGGAAAGCATCAGAAAGCCCAGCTCTTTCATTTTTGCCCTCCTGTGTCCACTTCATAGCAGGTCAGTTACCCCGTCCTTGCAGACTCACAGTCTGCCGTGGGTCCTCAGGGAGGGTCTGACTCGTTTTGACTTAGGCGCTGAAAGGTGGGTCACGTCCTCTTTTCAGAGAGGCTGTGATCTCCCAGAAGCGGTTGGGCTGCAATGGATTGGGCCCCGCGGACCTGCCAGGGAAACCCTTGGCCAAATTGGCGGCCCCGCTGGCTCCTGACACCCAAGGTAAGGGCTGGGGACTGGCGGGGGCAGGGAGGGTGGTGACTCCTGCTCCCAGAGCGCATGTGTCTTTTGCCCCTGTCTCTACCTCTCTGTCTTTTTCTTTGTCTTGCTCTGTGCCTCCATCTAATTCTCTCTCTTTTGTGCCACTAATCTCTGTAAGCCTTGATTTCCTGGTCTGTAGAATGGGTATTAGAAGCTACCTTGAAGGGGTGTTTTGAGGAGGAACAAGGAGCAAATGAGATAACACCTGTGAAGGGAGGGCCTGGCCCATTCCAGGACTCGTGGCTGGTGGCCAGTGACGATGTGCTATACTCGTGGTTACTTGGGCTGTTGTTGTCATACTCTGTCTGTCACTCTCTGTTTTCTCTCTCTTCCTCTCCACACCCCCTGTCCGCCATGTCTCTCTGCCTCGTCTCAGTCTCTCCAGGTCTCTGTCCTCTGTCTCGATGTGGAAAATGCACAAGACTGGGAGTCAGGAGACCTGACTTGCTGTGTGATCTTGGGCAAGTCACTTCCCCTTTCTGGACCTCAGTTTCCCAATCTGTAAAATAGGGGTGCTCAGCCTTACCTGCCCCCCTCCCTCCCTCCCAAGGACCATGAGAAATTCCCCCAGCGAGGGGTTTCCATCTATGCAGGGGTCATTGCTGCGGTTTTTGTTGCTTCCTCAGGACCCTTCTCTTTCTCTCTGGGTCTCTGGGCCTCTTTGTATCTCTGTCCTGGCCTCTCTCTGTCTGTGTCTTTGTCTCCCTCCCTGGGTCCCAGCTCAGTATTTCTGAGCCTCAATGGCCCTGCAGGACCACCTCATTGCCCTTTCCCCTCAGTGCTGGTCATACCACTGGTGGACAAGGAGGCCGGTGCTGTGGCAGCTGTCATCTTGGTAAGAGCCTACCCAGGAGTGTGGCGGGACTGGAGGAGGGGCACTGGAGAGGGTGGTGGGTAGAGCCTGGTTGGTGTGTGTGTGTGTGTGTGTGTGTGTGTGTGTGTGTGTGTGTGTGTGTGTGTGTG
>NW_004567116.1:37660716-37726936 GCF_000260355.1 Condylura cristata | reverse complement strand
TGTGTGTGTGTGTGTGTGTGTGTGTGTGTAGGAGAGAGCAAGAGTGACAAAAAGAGAGAGAGACATTCAAACTGGGCTGGCATTGAAGGAAAATGGGGATCCTGGAGGACTCTAGGACTCTAGACTTGGGGTCACTGGTGCCTGAGAGGTGCTCAAACCCCATCTATAATCCTTCCCCATGGCATTCTTGGGGAGGGGCCCTGACCTTGAGCCCTCATTGGCTTCCTCTTGGATGGGTTGTGGGCAGTGTCCAGAGAGGATAGGAAGGCATAGAGTGTGGGAAAGCCTGTCAGAATTGGGGTGACTAGAGCAAGAAGGCTTGGGGACAGAAGGTACACAAGGAGGTGCTACTTGGGAAAGCAGCCAGCCCAATGGCTGAATCTGCAACAGGGCAAGCTTTCTGGAGTAGTTGGGGGCTGTGCTCAGGGGTGGGTAACTCCCTGCCTGGGGGAGTCGGGTAGGAACCCAGGGTAGAGCTTCCCCCTCCCCTCTTCTGCCCCACCAACCAAGTCTGGGTGTGCCTCTTCTTCTCCATAAGGAGGTGGGTGTTCAAAATATTTGTCCTGTTCCTACAACCAAACCAAGGGATTAGAGGCTGCAATTCACCTCATTGGGGATCTGCATCCACTGAGGCAGCCACTACCTCAGTAAAAGGCCAACTGCGGGGAGAGTGCAGACAGATAAAGGAGAGGGTCTTGGTGTGCCCCTGGACTCCTCCTGAGCTCATTAAAATGGAATTAAAGGTTCTGAGGCGCCTGACCTTTCTGGAGTGCTGGCCAGGGAGCTTTGTGGGGGTGGTGCTGGGGGCTGGCCCGTGGGGAAAGGAGAGGAAGGAAGGGCACTTAGCTTGCTCTCCTCTGCATCCCATCTGCCCAACTGAGGGAGAGGCACCCCTACTTGGTTTCTCCCACAAGCTGCTCCCGCCCCCCAGCTTCTGTTCACGCAGGGAAGGATCCGCTATTGGCACAGAGTTCTCAGCATAGCTCCCCCCTCCCTTGGCCCCAATCTGTGCCAGAGTCAGTTGCTTTGAAGAAGACCAGAGCTAGGGGCCACGTGTAGGGGTGAGCTGTGAGCTGGGGGGTGGAGGGAAAGAGGGTTGCTTGGTCCGCCCACCTCTGTTAAGGGAAAAAGGGGTGTGTGTGTGTGTGTGTGTGTGTGTGTGTGTGTGTGTGTGTGTGTGTGTGTGGGCGCCAGGTTCCCCAGAAGGACTTCCTTGTGTTGGAGCTGTGAGGACCAGTTGGAAGGGAAGCAGCTCATACAAAGGAAGATGTTTGGACAGCTATATATCTCTTGGACAGGATGGTTGCCATGACCACTGTTCCTGGACTCAGGTTGGGCCAGGAGTCCAGACCTTCCTGGAAGAGAAAAGGCCTCTGTAATGGGATTGGGGTAGGGGCAAGGGGTATGGGGGCAGATCACTTACAGTTAGTTCACCCTAGCCAAACACTTCCGTGGGTTCTGTTCCAGGGCAGGTGCAGAAAGAGAGGGGTGAGACCCATTTATGCTTCTGGAAGCTCAGCAGGGGGAAGGCAGGGAGGCCCCTGGGCCATTACAGCTCCAATGAAGTGATGCTGCCGCAGGTGCTGTGACATGAGGCTGGAGCTGCAAAGTTGGCGGGGAGGGGGTGGGGGGGTGGGGGGTGGGCTGGAGCAGCCTCCTAGTGGAGACACCATTTGAGTGGGGTTGGGGGCGTATGTATAGGAAGTCAAAGGCAGAAAAGAAGGGAGAGAATATTTGGGCGCAAAGCTGAGGTGGGGGAGAAGGGTGGTGGAAGGTTGGGGGAAGAGCGTGATCCCGTTGAGGTAGGCGAGGGGTACCTGTGGTTTTGGCTGCCAAGAGTGGTTCCTGACAACTGTCCCCTCTCCTCCTCAAATACCTGCACAGTGAAGAGCTCTTGAAAGGTATTTGGATTGTTCACGTCTGGCCTTTCCTCCAAGCCTTGCCTTCCTCTCCCCAGTGCGGGTTCACCTAACAGATGCCACTCCACAGCTCCACCCAGTGCTCCCAGAGGCAGCACAGACACCAGCACCTCCTCCCAGCTGCTAACAGATCCCGAGGGCAGAGTGTGCAGGGTAAAGGAGGTGTCACAGGGCAGATGTCTGGGGAGAACTGACGTAGCACCTCCTTCCTCAGCCAGCCCTATTCCCCTCTCTGAGTTTCAGCTCCTGGCATTCGTCCCTCCCTCCCTCCGAACTTCCACCCCCACCCCATCCATTGAAGATGTCTTTGTTGAACACTGCCAGGCTCTGTGCTAGGTGCTGGGAACACAGCAGCAACAGGACAGACCAGAGAGGCCCAGGTTTCACACACCCCTGCCCAGTCTGCAGGGGCGAGGCAGACAGACATTCAACAAGTGATCAAAATAATGGCAGAGCTGAAAATGATGGCACGCGCCAGCAAGGAAACCAGGACATTCTGCAGGAATTGGGGTCTGGTGGAGATCTGGTCTGAAGCGGGCTCTCTGAGGAAGGTACTGGCTGGATGGAGTCGGGCTGCCTGGGTGAATCTGGGCCTCTGTGGCTCAGAGCTTGAAGTGCCCTGATTGCAGAGTCTTTGTGTGAAAAGACTCTTTGGCGCTACAGTTCTGGGATAATAAGTCCCTTTGAGGAGTGGGAGGCCGCTGGTCTCTGGCACCTGATGCGTGATTTGTGCCCACTCTCCCCCCCCCCAGCTCTGCCAGCCACACCAACTTCTTCCAGGGGGATGGAGTGTTCGTGCAATTAGCCACGTTGAACTTGGTGACAGTGAAGGGTGAGGAGGCTTTGCTGGGCTTGCAACCTGTGAATGCTGCCACTGTGCCCCAGACATGCCCTTGGTTAGCCAGGGTTGGTGCAAGAGTGTGTTCCTGTTGTGAGCAGAAGTCGTGTGTGTGTTTGTGTGTGTGTTTGCACACCGGGGAGACCAGAGGGGTGTGTGTGGCTCCCATGTATGTGAGCTCAAGTATCCTGCACATGAATGTGCATGTGGCTGGTGTAGACACTGCGGGTGTGTGTCTGTGTGCACGTGAGCACACATGCATCTCCTTGGGAGAGCAGAAGACCGAGGGTCTTCCTGAGCATGTGTCGGGGTATCTGTGCACATGCTGGGTGGGGATGAGCCGAGGAGTTTGGCATGTGTGCTGGGGTGCAGGCATCTATTGGGTGGGTGGAGGACACCATGATTCCTTCCTTTGCCCCAGCCTTTTGGGGCTCTCATGCAGCCCCCCTGCTTTGTGCTGTGACCAGGCTGCCCTGGCAGCTCAGGAACTTGTTTCAGTCATAGCCTCAAAGGAGACCCTCTTTTTCTCTAAGAGATGGGTCCAAGTGGGAGGAACAAAAAGGATGTCCCTCCCATCTACTAACTGACTGTAAAATATTTATATAACACCCATGAAGATGAACCATTCCCAGCCTCTTTCAGATCCCCACTCCACTGAACTCATAAAGCCTCTTGAGAGCTTAACCTTCGACACGCTCCTTGATGGCCCAGGCTTTGTCCAGGCTTTGTCCAGGCTTCCTGCTTTTTCCAGTTCTCCCTATACTCTGTGGTCCACAGAGCTAAATTCGGCCATGGATCCCAGGTTACTATCAAGCAAAAATCCAATTCCTTAGCCTTGCACGCAAGGCCCTAACCACCCTGATGCCCCACCCCTGCCTGGGTCCTCATCTCACCCTCCCGCCAACCAGCCAGCCTGGCCAGGACTGCCTGCAGTGCCCCCTCTCCAGGAAGTATCCACCCTTATATGCACAGTGCATGGAAGCCCCCCCAGATGCCACCCACTCTGTCTTCCCACAGTCTTTGGGTCCCCACCTACCTGGTCTGCTTTCCCCTTCTTCCTCAGGTATGAGATTCTGCACCCCCTAATCTCCTCCCCCCCACTCCATCCCACAACAACCAGACTGTGAGCTTCCAGAGAACCTGCTGGTCTCCTCCTCTCCATCTGCTCCTGGCAGGGAACTTAGAGTAGAGGCAGGCAGGGGCTGCTGAGTGGGAAGGGGAGATGAAAAAGGACTCCAGCTCAGGCCTTGTGGGGGGCCACACAGGTGGCATATAGCTCTGAGTAGGCTCCGGAAACTGATGGGGAGTCTTGCTGGCAGGGTCTGCAGTAGGTCCCAAATTGCACCTTTCCCTCTCCCATTATCCTCCTCAAGTACCCAAATAGAGTGGGGGAAGGGACTTCGCAGGGTATGGAGGATGAGCTGAGGGGAATCCTGGTAATTGATACAGGGAAGAGGAACAGGGGGTTGGGGGATATGGTGTGTAAGGTGGCAAAATGGTTCTGGAGAGAAGGTGTGGACAGAGAAGGGGAGGAAGAGGGTGGTGCATTACCAGCTCTGCCACTGTGTGACTTTGGGCAAATCATTTGACCTTTCTGGGCCCTAGTTCATCTGCATGGTAGAAGCTTGCCCTATGTGGCGATAAGAATCACATAGAAGGGAAAGTGCTTCATCCATCCATCCATCCATCCATCCATCCATCCATCCATCCATCCATCCATCCATCCAAGTTCTTTAAGCACAGCAGCTGCATCCTAAAGGTCAGACCTTTCCCCTTATCCCAGACTTAGGGGCAATTCAAACCCCTGCTCAGAAAATGTGAGCTGGAAAGTTGAGGCTAATACCATTGATTCCATAATCAGATCCTGAAGGGTTCTATGGGCTGGGGTAAAGAAGGATCTAAGGGCACCCTGTTCCCCCACTAGACACCAGATTGTGCTTGAGGGACAGTGACTGAAAAGACAGAGATCAGAAAAGTTTCACCTCTTTGAATTAGCCCTAGGAGTCTTCCTGGAGGAGGGGATTTTCTTGCTGCCATCTGCTTGTTCAGATAGATGAGCTTCTCCTTGAGACCTACAGACTGGAGTGTATATGCGTTACGGGGAGAGTTGAGTGCTGGGTATGGGAAGGCACTCTGGCAGGACAAGAAGCTAGAAGTCACAGGTGGTTTTCCCCCATGTCCTCCAGGTTCACTGTGGCCAGCTGAATGACAGTGAGGAGTGGAGCCTGCAAGCTGTGGAGAAGCATGTGAGTGGGGTAGGGCTAAGGTGGGGCTTCTGAAGACCTGACAGGGGGCTGGGCACAAGGGTCTACCACCTTTGGGCTGTGTGACCTGGAGCGAGTCACTTAACCTCTCTGAGCCTTAGTTTCACATTTGAAAATAAGGTCGTGGTAAGATCAGCCCAGACACCTTGTCAGTAAGCAGGAAGTACTAGCTTCATAAGGATCTAGAGGCTTTTTCCTACCTGAGATTTGTGATTTGGTGACTGTGAATGTGGAAACACAAGTTTGACCCAGTCCCTCTTAGAAAAGTCTGGGGCTAGAGGTGGAGACAAAATGCACTTAAGCTCATGGACCAAGGGACCTTCTAGGGCAGTGGGGGCTACTGGAGAGTGGACTGTACTGGAGGCGATGGGCACCGAATCAGAGGGCACGACCTGAGCAAATGCCAGTAATTCCCAGGCGGCGAGCTTGGTACCAAGTGGCTCACCGACCTTTCCTCTTGCCCCAGACTCTTGTGGCCCTGCGGAGGGTGCAGGCCCTGCAGCAGCGCGGGCCCAGTGCAGCCCCAGAAGAGGTCCAGAATCCTCCAGTGGCGGCGTCCGGAGACCAGAAAGGCGGGGTTGTGTACACTGACCAGGACAGAAAGATCCTGCAATTGTGCGGTGAGAGTCTGGCCCTGGCAGTGCAGAGGGCAGGGCAGCGTTGAACCTAGAAAGGCGGGGCCTTAAATGGGTGGGGCCTGTGGTGGAAGAGGGGGCGGGGCTCAGCGGGTGGGCGGGGCGGAGCTGGGCCCTACAGCGGTGGGCTAGGCTGGGCTGGGCTGGGCTTGGGGGCAGTGAGCCCAGCGCTCTGCGGGGTTAGGGGCTCTGGATCTTCTGTGACCGGCGTCCCTCCGTTGCAGGGGAACTCTACGAACTGGATGCCTCTAGCCTGCAGTTCAAAATCCTTCAATACGTGAGTCTCGCCCCATCTTCTTCCAGCAATAAGTCCGGTGAGCCCTCGCTCACTGGTCAGATTTTGAAGTGCGGGTCCCTCCAGTCTCCTCCACTAAACCCAGGAGGCTCAGAGAAGCCAGAGGGTGGGCAATGAAGGCGTCCTTCCTGGCTCCACATCAGCTCCTGGCTCTGTCCCTCTCAGGTGCAGCAGGAGACCCAGGCATCCCGCTGCTGCCTCCTGCTGGTGTCGGAGGACAATCTCCAGCTTTCCTGTAAGGTGAGGGCCCAGGTCCTGGGTGGGGTGATGCGAGGGCTTGGCTAATGACCCAATCTTTAAGGGGGAAAATCTTGCCCTTTTCAACCTTTCCTCCTCAGGTCATGGGAGAAAAAGTCCTGGAGGAAGAGATCAGCTTTCCGGTGAGCCGGGGTTCCAACCTTGTCCAATCTTCAGAAGCAGCTGAGACCAGTGAAGTGTAACTAGATCTGCCCTGAGGGACTGAAAGAAGTAGAATCACTTGGAATCTGATGAAATTATCTGGATCTTGGGATCTACTTAGAAATGTTACAAGAGAGCACAACCTTCCATGATCAGAACCCATTAGAAGAAATCTTCAATCTACAGAAAGGCTTCCATGGGCCAGCTCACTTCTGGTGGATTATTTCTGGGTTTAGCTGTCTTAGAATCAATTGCAACCAGTCAGAACTATGGAGTCTGCTTTCCCTCTCTCCTGGTTAGAAAAGACTCCCCCCAAGTCCTCCATAGGGGATTCTGGTCAGCTCCTGCTCTGCTCCTCAGTGCTGACTACATCATTTGGACTGACTAAAGAGGTTGTCAAAACTTTCACACTTAGTAGAGAGAGTCTGAGGTTCCCTGACCTGGAGAGAACTGGGCCCTGACTCAGCCTCTCTTCACTCTCCAGTTGACCACAGGACGCCTGGGCCAGGTGGTAGAAGACAAGAAGTCTATCCAGCTGAAGGATCTCACCTCAGTAAGCTGTGGCATGGCTGGAACAGGGGAGCAGACAAGGGGAAACTGCTGTCCGGCCCCCAGAGTCAGGGTCTATGGGGCAGGGCAGCCAATGAATGAAGGAGACAAAACTTGGGGACTTCTTACTAACCCACCCCCAGGTCACAGAGTTTCCTACTGTGATGGGTCCCTTAGAATGACCTGCTGCAGAGTGCGGGGAGGAAGGAGTGAGTGCTCTTTCTCCTTCCCTGTTCTGACTCACCTCTCCCTCACCATCCCCACTTTGCAGGAGGATGTACAACAGCTACAAAGCATGATGGACTGCGAGCTGCAGGCCATGCTCTGTGTCCCTGTCATAAGTCGGGCTACTGACCAGGTGGTGGCCTTGGCCTGTGCCTTCAACAAGCTTGGAGGAGACTTGTGAGTCTGGGTTGAGTGACATGGATCAAGAGATGGAGCTGAGAGCCGGGGAGGGGGGATATCTACTGGGGTAACTGTGGGAAGGAAGCTAAGCAGGGAGCATTGTTCAAGTCTTAGTGGGCTGAATAGTTTGCCGATGCAACCAGGGGTTGAAAAACCCTCGCAGCTTTATCCTGCAGCATGGGTAAGATGGAGAGCATTGTTGGCTCTCCATCACCCATATTGGCTTACTTAAAGTAATGTTGAGCTTCAACCCATTTTCCCTTCTTCCCACTTTCTGCACTTTGGAGTATCCACTATTAGGATGCTGACTCCACCCCCACACCACTTGCCCCCTGTTTTTGCATTGCTGCTGGGAACTGCCTGATGGAAGGTGGTGAGCTCTGGGATGGGTGAACTCTCTGGGGCCCACAGAGCATCATCAACACAGTGGCTAAAAGAAACTGGTCTGGGGATGGGTTAAGCTGAAGGGCTTTAGAGGTACTGACAGGCAGCTGTAAGAATTATGTGAAACAGAGTGAGCAGGACACAGATAAGGAAGCTTATCAGGAGTCATGGCTCAAGAACTGAGGTCATATTTGGGAGACTAGAAGTGTCTAGTCTAAAAAATAGATTTCATGTCCTGTACCAGTTCATTCATTGGTAGTAGCTGGTGTTGAGAATGGATCTTAGTTTAATGAGGAACAGTGCTGTGATTGATTGGCCATGTCTGCTCTAGGTGTGGGTGCAGGGCAGGAATGCTACCATACTTAGTCCAGTAGCCTAGCAGTTTGTGCTGAGTCATAAGGGCAGTGAGGAGCAGACAAGTGAGGGGTTGAGTCTCAATTCCAGGATGCAAACAGATACTGACATGATGTTTGGCCCCTGGGCCCAAGCAACAGGCTGGGCTTGAGGGCCTACAGCTCCTACAGGAAGAGGGGACTGGAGATGTTGGGAGACTTGAGAGGTCCCAGATGGGGGTGGGGCAGTGATCGGGCAGGGACAGGTCTGGCAGTAGGACCCACTAGCTGTTTTGGAGGACCCCAGGGAAAACAGAGCCTTTGGAGGCAGGGGTGGGGGGCAGTATGTGGGAGCTCTGTCATTGGTAATTTGGGGCAGAAACAGCACCAACTGTGTCCAGCCCTGTGCTAGTCAGATGGCCATGGGAAGGCCTTTGAGGAGGACAGTGCAGAGGAAGTGTCTAGGCAGAGTGGGGGTCTAGGCAGGGCTCTGACAGCTGTTGGTTGTGGGACTGGGTTCTGAAATAGCCTGGACCTGGAAGAGAGGTGGTATCAGAAGGAAAACAAGATAGGATGTAGGTGACAGCCCAGAGGCCCAGGGTGGAAACAAAGCTCTGTCTGGGTTCTGCATAGTTCAGAGAGAGTGCTCAATGATTGCATGAGCCAAGGTAGGGCCCAGCCCACGGCTGTGGCTGCAGAGAATCTACCTAGAACCCAGAAAACAGGGACCCAGAATCACTTCAGCTGGGAGGGGGACGGCACTGGTGGCAGGGGCAGACAGGGCACAGCTGAGACATTTAGATTTGACCTCCCAAGTTGCTGCCTATCCCAGGCTCTGCACTATGGGTGATATGTCATAGTTCCTGCCTTTAAGACTTGAAATGTATTTTCAGGACATAGAGGAAGAAGGTGGGAAAGGTATTCTAGGCAGAGCAGACAGTGGGGAAAAGCATGACAGTGTGAAAGAGTTCAAGTCCTCTGAGAAGGACGAGGTCTAGTGTGACTGAAGCAGAGTGACGCCCACAGATGAAGGGAGAAAGGTGGACAGGACCAGACTGAGGCCCGCAAATGCTGTAATAAGGAAGGTGGGCTGAGAACTAAGATGGTGGGATTGGGAACCTAAGTCTCTGGATAGCCAGGACGAGGTAGGAGAACTGAGGCCAGTTTAAAAAAAAAAAAAAAAATAGGGAAGGGCGCAAGCAGGGAAATCTGGAAGCAAGGAAAAGGCTGAAGGGCCCACTCAGTTACCCAGCCCAGACGTCCCCCCCAGTGTGATCTATCCAGCCCTACAAAGCAACCTGATGATAAGTCATTTCGTGGCTTTATTGAATGACCTCAAGAGAATTTGGGGTTGATCTTGTCAGACAAGAGGTAGCTCTGTGAGTAAGATGGATGTGGCCCTCCCCTCAACCACCTTAGGATTTGTGGAGGCACCAACTTAGGGCCCCAAGTGTCTGGGCAGACTAGGACAATGACAGGAAGTCGAATCTGAAGTCCGGGAGGGGGAAGTGTGTTGGAGACAGAGCATGGCTCTGGCTTTTAAAAGCAATAGCCTGAAGAGAAAAACACATTTTTCTCGGGGAAGATTACGGTTTTCCCCTCTGGAGCTCCCAGTCTCAGGGGGACCCGGGCCCCGGCCACTTGTGGGTGAGCAGCCCCAATGCAGGAAAGTGGTGGCCTGGTAGTTTCCTGGGGCAATGGAAATGAGGAGACCCGGTGAGTGGAAACTGTAGGCTGGTCCTTGGGTGACCCCTGTGCCCCTCCTCCAGGTTCACCGAGCAGGACGAGCACGTGATCCAGCACTGCTTCCACTACACTAGCACTGTGCTCACCAACACCCTGGCCTTCCAGAAGGAACAGAAGCTCAAGCGTGAATGCCAGGTGAGTGACCCGCTCGTGCCTGTCTCTCAAGGACAAGTCCCCCCAGTTTTCAGTTCCGAGAGTCAATCACAAGGGAATGTCCATCTCTCTCTGAAAGGTAGACAGGCAGGTAACTTAGTGCCCGGGAGCCCTCCCAAACCCAGCGGGCCCAGTGCGTGATCTCCCTCTAGCGGTCAGTATGGGTACTGCATAAAACTCTGGTGGCGAGAGCCAGAATAGAGCATTCACCTGAAACTCAAGACACTCCAAACATTTTCACTGGGACGCTGTTCCTCCTACTTCTTGACTTAGTAGCTAAGTGATATACTTCAACTATGTTGGTCGCCAGCCTTTCTAGAGAACCTTGGAGGTGGGGACGGGGCTGCACTGGAGAGGGCGATCCCCTGCAACCTGAACCCCTATGATATTCATTTATCCCATTCTAGGCTCTTCTCCAAGTGGCAAAGAACCTCTTCACCCACCTGGGTGAGTGCACTGAATTCCTCCACAGCTAGCAGTAGGGTGGGAGTGGAGCTGGTGTCTTGGGGAGGAGAGGTAGGAGGCTTTGACCTTGGCATATCAGCCTGATCTCACCACTGCCTCCCCTTACCCCCTCCCACTCCCTCCACAGATGATGTCTCTGTCCTGCTCCAGGAGATCATCACGGAGGCCAGGAACCTCAGCAATGCAGAGATGTGAGTGGATTTATCTCAGGGGTGGGGCAAAAGAGTGCTCTGCGTGTGTCGGTTCTCATCCCTCCTCTCTCCCCTCTTCCCCCTTTTCCTGCCTTCTTATGGGACTCGCCAACTTTTATGTGATTCTCTATTTCATGCCTGCCTCCCTCACTAGACTAATCTCCAATGACAGCAGAGCGGGGCTCGCTTTGCTGGCCATGGGTCCTCAGTTCCTAACACAGTGCCTGGCACATAGTAAGTGCTACCACAAAAAAAAAAAAAAACCTTCTTTGGGATGAACTAATGTCTGGATTCAGCTAGTCCTGAGGAGAGCTGCCATGGATCCCTCCTTCCAGGCTTCAGAAATCTGGGCTTAGCCTCAAATCATGAGAAGTGGGGGGTGGTCAGAGAGAGGTATCTGGACCCTATGAACCAAGCCAATCTCCCCACAGCTGCTCTGTGTTCCTGCTGGATCAGAACGAGTTAGTGGCTAAGGTGTTTGATGGAGGTGTGGTGGATGATGAGGTAAGGCTGAGCAGTGCAGGGGTGGGGGTGTCCCTTATTTTGGGGGCTAGTAGGCCCCAAAGGGCTCTGGGAGCAAAGGCAAGAACAGTCGATGATACCTGTGTACCCAGACTACTAACTTCTTCCTTCCTGCTCCCCGCCCTGGCAGACCTATGAGATCCGCATCCCAGCGGACCAGGGCATCGCGGGCCTCGTGGCGACCACCGGCCAGATCCTGAACATACCGGACGCCTATGCGCACCCACTTTTCTACCGTGGCGTGGATGACAGCACAGGCTTCCGCACACGCAACATCCTCTGCTTCCCCATCAAGAATGAGAACCAGGGTGAGAGTCCTCAGTGGTCTGGGACAGAAGGACCGTGCCAGAGGGAAGAGGCGGAGCCCAGCGGAGGGGCTTCCCCACAGCCTCAGCACCGGAGTTCCTGGGGTTGGGACTTCCCTGTGACACTCCAGGAGGGTAGTGCCCAGCTGAACACACCCACCAGCAGGCCTAAGCCCTCTCTGGCCCCTAGAGGTCATCGGTGTGGCAGAGCTGGTGAACAAGATCAACGGACCTTGGTTCAGCAAGTTTGACGAGGACCTGGCGACGGCCTTCTCCATCTACTGTGGCATCAGCATCGCCCATGTGAGCAGGGGCAGAGGCCCCGTGCGGGGCCCTTTGTTCTCCTGGCGCTGGCTCTCCTTGTTCTGTCCAAACAGTGGGTTCCCTCGCTTGGGACTCAGCGCCCTGATGATAGGTTGTAATGCAGCCTTATGTTACACGGTGGTCACCTCCAGCCTTGGTTTCCCAGATAAAACTTGGGAAATTGGGCCGACTAGCAGTCTCAACCCAAGCCCCTGGCAATTTTGTTTTGACAAATGTTGGATCAGGAGTGGAACCCCCAGGTCCCCAGTATGATCCTCCCACCTTAGTTCCCTTTCTCTGCTGCTGCCCTCAGACTCCATCACTGAAGACTGGGTGAGGCTCAGGAGGGGCTGTGTCCTCTTAGCATTAGATCAAATTCTTTTTTAAAAAAGATTTTACTGGCCCTCCCTGGTGGCGCAGCGGGTTAAAGCACAGCACTGAGAATCTAAAGCCGCTTCCACATAAGTTCTATTCCCGCCTGCCCCGGAGGTGACCACATGGTGTAGCAGACCTCTCCTGACCCGCCCGCTGCTCCCCTCAGCAGTGTAATTCCTCAATCTGCCTGTTCTGTTCCCCACTCTGTCTCTGGTGACGCCTCTCACCGCCTCTGCCCCTCTGGCCTGTACCCCAGCTCTGTATGCACAAATAAATAAATCTTTTAAAAAAAAAAGATTTTACTTATTTATGCATATAGAACTGGGGTACAGGCCAGAGGTTCAGGGAGTGAGAGGATTCAGCAGACAGAGTGGGGAGCAGAACAGGCAGACTGATGAAGAATGCTGCTGAGGGGAGCAGCGGGAGGGTCAGGAGAGGTCTGCTGTGCCATGTGGCTCACCTCCGGGGCTGGGGATCGAACTTGGTGCTGCAGTGGCTGCAACTAGCTAGCTTCATAGTGATGCACTTTAATCCATTATGCCACCAGGAGGGCCCACATAGAGTAAATTCTAATGAGCAAGGGGAGTTCGTATGAAAACTGGAGGGGCGCCCTACTCCAGGGTGGAGCTCAAAGGGTCAGACCCGGGCCAGCATGGGACAGGAAGGGAATACTTTTGACCCCCTTTGTCCTAGTTCTGAACATTCTAAGATTTCAAGCCACTTTGCTGTGCCCCATTTCCCTCTCTCCTCCCAGTCCCTCCTGTACAAGAAAGTGAATGAGGCCCAGTATCGCAGCCATCTGGCCAATGAGATGATGATGTACCACATGAAGGTAAGGTGGCATAGTGCTTCTGCCCCACTCAGAGCCCCTGGGCCCCACAGTCTTCCTGTTCCTCTCCACCCCTTCCCAGATCCCTCAAATCCTCAGTGGCACAAGGTTGGGCTTTCTGATTATTCTCTGCTGAATATGTTAGATTCAAAGCAGCAACAGCTTCCTGCTCCCCTTTGAGGCAGCGTTTTTTCCAAGCAGTGTCTGACTGAGCCCCAAAGATCCAGGACCCAGACTAGGGAAGAACTTGGTCAGCCACTTCTGGAAATAATTCCTATCTTGGGAATTACTAACGGTTGGGAAGGCCCTCAGGGCCCTGCCCTGCTACTGTAGCTGCCATGGTCAGGGGCTGAGTGACTGCCGATGTCTCATTCCGTTCCAGACCCTCTGCCAGAAAAGCCACCCTTGACTCTAGTTCAGCGTGTGCTGTGGCCCTTGTTCACTCGACTGTTTCCTCTTAACTGTCCAAAATGAAAGTGTCTCTCATTTTGTGGATGGGGCACAGCTGCAGTAGGAGGGGTTGAGGCAAGAACCTGGGGTGTTTCTCCCCCAAGGACTAATATTCGAGTTAGTGTCTATAAAGGATGCCATGGTTTGGCCGTGTCATGAAGGGTGTTCTCTGTCTCTACGAGAGGGAATTTGAAGCTGAGTACCCTGGAGGAGTGGAGGTCACCTTCTGATGTCCTGGCTGACCTCCTCTAGGTCTCAGATGATGAGTACACCAAACTTCTGCACGATGGGATCCAGCCTGTGGCTGCCATTGACTCCAACTTTGCCAGTTTCACCTATACCCCAAGATCTCTCCCCGAGGATGACACTTCCATGGTGAGCCGGCCGTCCCCCACTTGACTGTGGACGTGGAGACCTGCAGCAGAAGGATGTGCATGGGGGGGCTTCCTGGCAAAACAGAGACATCAAAGAAGGTTCTAGAGCCTCCCTCGGGAATGAAGTGGGTTTGCAATCTGTCAACATGGGCCACAGGTCTGCCTGTCCGGGGGTGCAGGACCTGTACCTAGTGATGCTCACGGGCTTCTGGCAGCCCCAAACTTCTAAAAAATTCGTGGTTCTGAGAATGCTGGAGTATTTCATGGCTCTGTACTTTAATCCAAAATTTTGAGTGTGGGACTTGAAGAGGGACCGAGGCAAGGGTCCCCTCCTCAAATTGACTGTGTCTCCCCCCGCCCCCTCAGGCCATCCTGAGCATGCTGCAGGACATGAATTTCATCAACAACTACAAAATTGACTGCCCGACACTGGCACGGTATGTGCCCCAGTCCCACCTCTGCGTGCAGGCAGCTCTGTCTCTGCCTCCCTTGGCTATCTCACCCCCATTGCCCCCAGAGTTTGGGGGAGGGGTCTCTCTGAGGCCCAGAGTTGAGAGGGTGGGGAGGATCTGTGTGTGAGACGCAATTACCAGACGGGGGGGGGGGGCACATGGAAAGGGAGAATGGGTAGAGCCTACAGGGTTTCCTGCGGGAGAAGAGCCTAAGACCTGTCTGTTCCCCTCTCCTGTCCTCCAGCTTCTGTTTGATGGTGAAGAAGGGTTACCGGGATCCCCCCTACCACAACTGGATGCACGCCTTTTCCGTCTCCCACTTCTGCTACCTACTCTATAAGAACCTGGAGCTCACCAACTACCTCGAGTGAGTAGCTGCACCTCCCCCCATCTGGCAGCCCCTGGGGCTCAAGCACACCCCATGTGGATGGCATTTACGTGGCCCAGCAGCACTGGAACTTTCTTAACAGCAGTAAGGAAGGCTGCGTGGCTCCAGTTTCCAGGGTGACTTGCTCAGGGCCTCAGAATCAGGAGTGCAGAGCCTGCCAGACTCACGCCAGGGCTTCCTTCCAGGAAGGGGACCCAATGTCCCCTGCTCCTGCCTGGTAGCTCCTGGATGTCATCCAGCCATCCCTCACCTCTCTCCTCTGTCTCCCTATCAGGGACATCGAGATCTTTGCCTTGTTTGTTTCCTGCATGTGTCACGACTTGGACCACAGAGGTACCAACAACTCCTTCCAGGTGGCCTCGGTGAGACCCTGCCTGCCTCACAGTGGGTACACTCCCTGGGGTGTCTGGGAGTGTTGCCTCCCCACAAGCAGTGGGAGCTGGTGATCCTAGGAACCGGTTTAGAGGCAGCAGGTTGCTTCCCCAAAGTTTGCATGGGAGTTGGGGGAGAAGGGAAGGATGGGCAAGGCTTAGCTTCATGTGGGGGGCACTTGGATCTGGATCTATGACAGGGTTTTCCTGGATTTTTCTAGAAATCTGTGCTGGCTGCACTCTACAGCTCCGAAGGCTCTGTCATGGAGGTACCTCTCCCTCCCACATCCCCACCCTTGTCCTCCCTGCTCCTCCTGTTCCCCACTAGGCTGTGAAGCTATGTTCACCCCCAGGCATGTCTAGCTCATTTTCCTGGGTGCACCTGGGAGGGATCAGTGTGGATGGGGGTGCAAGTCAGGCTGCAGTTGTTGCTGCAGGAGCAACTGAGTCTGCAAACGAGTTTGTATTTAGCACGATTCCCCACCCACTCTGAGTACGGCAGGCTCTACTCCCATCACACTCAGCTTTGCCTTCAGCTATTTGGTTGGATTTCCCTGCCCCCAGATGGGGGTTCCCTGGGGTTGGAACCAAATGGAGACACCTCTGAGTTCCCTGCAATCGGCCCAGAGCTTGGCACAGAGTGGCAGCCAGACTTCCAAGGTCATTTCACCCCATGCTGTGCCCCATAACACCCCCTCCCTTCAGAGGCCAGTTCCCCTAGCATTCCCCCAGAGATGAAGGACTCCTGCCCTCCCAGGAGCTCTGCCTTTAGCCTCTGTACCCTGGCTACCCTGCTCCTCCTGCAAGTGACAGCCCTTCAGCGTCGAGAGACAGAAGCTCTGCCCTCGCCTCATCACCCCCTCTTCCTGTCAGCAAACAAATGTTTGCTGCATGAATTAGTGTCTAGGACTCTGAGGGATCATTTCAGAATCACTCCAGTTTGAGAGGCTCTCAGAGCATACCCTGTCACATCCCTCCATGTGACAGCTAAGGAATCGGAGGCTCAGAGCTGGAAGGGACTTGCCCGGGTCAGACAGTCACATCAGAACCCAGAAAGGGAGTTGGGACTCCTGACTCCTGCCTTTGCTGCTCTGCTCATCTTGAGGGGTGAGGCTGAGTCAACCCTGCTCCTCTTGGGATCATGATGAACGAAGCCCCCATCATTCTCTCCCTCTCACCCCTCAGAGGCATCACTTCGCACAGGCCATTGCCATTCTCAACACCCACGGTTGCAACATCTTCGACCACTTCTCCCGAAAGGTGATGGGATGGGGGGGGGAGTGAGAAGTTGGGAGTGGGGTGTGTGGCTGCCAACAGAAGGTCCCAATGGTTGGATGGGGCTGGGGCTTTTCAGGGTTGTGGTAGCGGGAGAGAGTGTCTGGCCGGAGGCCATGATACCGCCCCTTCCCCAACTTTGCCTTGGCCCAGGACTATCAGCGCATGCTGGACCTGATGAGGGACATCATCCTGGCCACAGACCTGGCCCACCACCTCCGCATCTTCAAAGACCTCCAGAAGATGGCTGAAGGTGCCCACCTGTAGCCCTAGGCCTTGATGTTAGGGAAGGACCATGAGGGGGATTGGCCTGGAGAACACCTCCAGGAGTTCAGCCCACCCCCTTCCAGCATCAACCCACTAGGCAGATGCAGCACCCACCCCATGGTTCCCATCCAGGGAGTGGAACCCCCTAGGCCACTTTGAAGTAGACCCTGAGGGCCTTGCCCTCAGAAAAAGGGGCCTGGAAAGTTGGGTCCCTCTCCTTGACTCCATCCTCTCCCTTTCAGTGGGCTATGACCGAACCAACAAGCAGCACCACAGCCTCCTTCTCTGTCTCCTCATGACCTCCTGTGACCTCTCTGACCAGACCAAGGGCTGGAAGACCACAAGGAAGATAGCCGTAAGTGCCCCCTCCCTGAGCACCCTCTCTGTGAGGATTCAGCCTGTCTGTGTAAGGAGAAAGCTAGACTCTCGTGGTGACAGATGAGGTTCTGAGAGAGATATGGTCTCTGCTGGAATCAGAGCAAAATCAGTGGTTGGAGCAGGACCCAACTACTCTTGCCTACCTCGGTCCATCCCCAGCAGGCTAGGCGTGGTGAGGACAGGCCCTCTTGGGAATGGGGAATGGGAGGGGTCGTGTGGGTGGACGCCACTTACAGGACGTGATGAGGGTGTTGGTTTTTTTAGGAGCTGATCTACAAGGAGTTCTTCTCCCAGGGAGACCTGGTATGTGGGGAGTGACCTCAGGTGTCCAGGTTGGGAGAGGGTTTCTGGCCTGGGGCTGGGAGGGGCCGGGCTAGTCTGATCCTGGTACCTGGTAGAGGAAGAGGGCCAGGCTGATGACTTGGTGCCCACAGGAGAAGGCCATGGGCAACAGGCCAATGGAGATGATGGACCGTGAGAAGGCCTACATCCCCGAGCTGCAAATCAGTTTCATGGAACACATTGCAATGCCAATCTACAAGTGAGTGAGCTCACAGGGATGACAGGGGCTCTTCACAGAGAGGTTGGGGTGGGGTGGGGCTGGCTCTGGTCATCACAGTAGTCACAAGTGCTGTGCAAGGCCTGGTCCAACTCCAGCTGACCCACCCTCTGCTTCTGGGCACAGCTTCCCCTGCCTTGCCCCCCAAAAGGGCCCTTCGTTTCATCCTTGATTCACTCCAGGAGATGGTTACAGTCTCCTTGTGGACCTAGTCGTATGCCTGCTCTCTTGTGGAAGTTTGGTATATATGTGCCACAGCCCTGATCTTTCTTGAGATCTGAGCTCTAGCCCCTAACCCTGCCTCCACCTGCCCACAGGTTGCTGCAGGACCTGTTCCCCAAGGCCTCGGAACTGTATGAACGCGTGGCCTCTAACCGTGAGCACTGGACCAAGGTGTCGCACAAGTTCACCATCCGCGGCCTCCCGAGCAACAACTCGCTGGACTTCCTGGACGAGGAGTATGAGGTGCCTGAACTGGATGGCACTGGGACCCCCATCAATGGGTGTTGCAGCCTTGATGCTGAGTGAGCCCCTCCTGGGACCCTCCCCTACCCAGGCCACCTCCCACAACTCTCCACTGGCCTGGCCAGAAGCACTAGGACCAGAGCCATGTGTCCTGGTTCTAGACCAGGACTTCCCATGTGACCCTGAGCAAGCACTGACCTTCCTGGGCCTCAGCTTTCTCTTCTGTATAATGGATACAAGACTTTCACCCTCACCAAGATTTTTCATATGTCCTCTGAGAGCACAGGGTGATCAGTAAGCAGTGGGCCCTGCTCTGGCCTCTGACCTTGGCAAATCCTGCTTAAATCATTGCCTCTCTGAGGCAGCCTGAATGAATTCTCCTGGGTCTCCTTCCTGCCCCACCAAATATGTGCCCTTTTCCCCTCCCCAGGGTCTCATGCAAGGAGGTGGATCATCTGTGATCTTATAAACAGTCGTTAGCTCTGCTGGAGGACTGTCAACAGCCACGGGGCCGAAGATGCCCCCGAGGACTGCCACTGTATTTAAGTTGGGGATCGGGACCTGGGGAGATTCAAGGGATCCACAAGGAGGCAGCTCATTGCTCTGAGGAGAAGGGTCTCAGGAAGAAAGTGGGATTAGTGGCAGGAAAGACCCCCTAGGCCGTGTGACCCTGGGCAAGTCCCTTCCCCTGCTGGGCAAAGCAGGAGGGTGATGAGATAATTCATTCTCTAAGACCCCTTTTAGATCAAAGTCCTCATAGCTCTGTGGAGAGGCCATGAGAAGTCCCTGCCACCCTAGAGCAGAGAGATGACCCTGCGTCCCCCAGTGGCCCCTTGAGAGTACCCCTTAGCCAGAGCCATTCCCCCGTTCCTTCAGCCAGAGAGGGACCCGGCCTCAGTCCCAGCAGGGCTTATCTCCTCTTCAAGGCCATATTCCCTCATGCCCCGGGGCTTGGGAGACCCCAATGGGCTGGGCCTCCTGGGTCAACCTGGACTCTGGCTTCTCCCTTCTCTGGTTTGTTCTATATGTGCTGTGGGGTGGGGGGAGGGGGGCCACCTGCCTTACCTATTCTGAGTTGCCTTTAGAGAGATGCATTTTTCTAGGACTCTGTGCAACTGTTGTATATGGTCCCGTGGGCTGACCGCTTTGTACATGAGAATAAATCTATTTCTTTCTACCAACCTTCCCTCGTGGGGCTATTTGTAGACTTTGTGTGCAGGTTGGGGAAACAGACTGGGGAAGGCAAATGCCCTTTAGAATTTCCCTCTTCTGAGGGAGTCATTGACCTGTTGGGGTGCCCCTAGGCCAGATATTGGGGGATTAAATGTGGAAAGCTATTGAGGAGACCTAGGTATGGACCAGTGAGAGAACCTGTTGGCTGGTGAAGACTGTGCTGGGAAAGGAAGAACTAAGAGGCAGAAACAGATTGAGAGGCTGCCTGGAGGAGATAGTCTGGAGCTCCCCTGAGACACTCTGCAGGCCTACTTGTACTGAGTGCTTGTGCAGCCAGAGTCTGGGTCTTTGAGCCCCTTCCTGGCCAGAGATGTCCACCTGTGTTGCACTAAACCCCATATCCCAGTCTGTCTGAGCCCTGCAGAGGGGCGCTGTGAGTGTGACTCTGCAGCAGCCCCAGCCCCGAGTTGTGTCTGCAGGGTTAGTCCCTGCTCTCCTGATGGGAGCCTATACAGCTGGACTGGGCTGGCCCCAGACTGGGGCCTCCGCTCCTGTCCTCTCACTGGCCTGCACCCCCTCCTTGTCCACATTAGTAACCAGTGGTGGCTGCAGGCTGGACATCAGAGCATCTTTCCCAGGTGGCGTGAGGAAGGAGGGCTGGGGGAGGTGCGCAGTGCCACCCCACCACAGCCACGCGCTCCAGCCACGGACTCCAGCCACAGGCTCCAGGGCCAGCCTTGTCTTTTGGACTGTTGGGGGAAAGGGTGTCCTAAGCGAACTCTATAGATACAAGTTTTATGGACTCCACCCCCTTCTCCAGACACCGAAACGACAACTTCCAGTAACACCCACGGGTGCTAAGGCCCAAGGGCGGAGTTAAGCAGCCATTTTGGGGTCGTGGATGTAAAGGCAGACATGTTGGGCTGAGGCTCTCTCTCTCTCCCCCTGTTGGCCTCGTGGCTGGCTGGTGGCTGGTCGCTTGGCTCTTGATCAGCTTTCCACGTGCTATTGGGGTTCCAAGTCAGCAGAACTGGTAGCACGCATTAGCTAACTTGTACGCGTGCTCTCTCTTTCCCTGGGTTGTTCCTTTTCTTTTCCCCTTGTAAATAAACCCATTATTGACCCTTTTGTGTGTGTCTACAGTACAGTCGAATCTTAAGCACACAAGTGAGGACCCACTGACAGGCAACACAGTTCACATTGGGGTGCCCTAACAGGACCACGTGCCTCTCTGCTTCTCCTGCCACACTGCTTGTCTTGGAATCTTCTGAGCTGAAAGGTCTCAAGGCTGGTAGCTATCTCTTGGGGGTCTGAGGCTCCAGGCCCCAGATTTGCCTAGGCCCTGCCTTGGCCTCTTACAGCACATGGCCCAGGCTGACCACTGGGCCCAGGTTGGGTGGAGGTCAGTTCCCGGCCCAAGGCCGACAGGGACTGTGATGATGTCTCACTGACACCAGCATCCTGTGGGCTGAGCCAGGTGCTTATCTGCCCTGTGACCCGCCCCCCCCCCAACCCCCGGCCCTGAATGTGTGTGCCTGTCCCTCTTTCACCAGGCTTGGGGCACAGGGGAAGCACCACCAGGGTGCTCAGCCCAGAATCTTCTGCTGTCTGTCCCCTCCCAGGCCTCCATTGATGCAATTTCATCCCATGAGGCCCTTGATGTGATTTAGCTCCTCTTGCCACCAAATGGAGTGGACATTCACAAATATTTCCTTGTACACACTTGACACTGGAATAAGGTTTTAGCTTTGTCCCTTATCTGTCCTTTGTCTATTGTTTCTCCCACCTGCCCATCCTGGTAGAAGAAACAGATCCAAACTCAGATGTAGGCCATGACAACCCCAAAGGAGCCTACCTGGCCTCCAGGTGGGATCACAGCCAGCTCCCCACTGAGTGGTTGCCTCTGACACTGGATCCTGTTATCTCATTCTGTAGCTAATAACCTAGGGTTGAGGGGTTAAGGCATTGGCCTAGGTCAGGAATAAACCATGTTTTCCTGATTCTCCTCCAAGAAAGGAGACAGGAGGGCATGGTCTCTGTCTGTCTTTGTCTCTGTGGAGCTATCAGGGGTGGAGATGAAGGTAAGGAAGGTGAGCAGGTGGGCTGGGGCCTCAAAGAAAGGTCTGGGTTCAGCCCTGTGTGTGCCTGAGCTGCAGAGGAAGTGGGGAATGAGAAGGGGCTGTGAAGAGTGAGAAAAGGGGTGAAGAGGATGGTGGCTGGTGCTCCCCTTCATGGCCACCAGGTGGCAACCAACCCCTACTGTCCTCACCTGCCCAGAAGCTGGAGAAGGGTAAGTGTTGGGGGACTGACCCACTCTACTTACTCACTCACAACCACTCTCCTCCAGAGGCATTCTTACACAGACACATACAGACGCACTCACGCGCTCTTTTTATTCACACTTCACCAGATTCTACATATTCTACATGGGGTACACCCCATTTAGGATCCACAGAGAAAATAGGAAGTATCTTTTGGGGTTCTCCAACCCCTTTCGATGTTCCTTGAATAGGACTGAAGTCCATAAGTTCTACCAGAGTGAGCCGTTGCCCCATGGGGGCTGCTGCCTGCTGAGTGACCCTCCCTGAAGAAGGCTCCCTGGGAAGGCAGTGGTGGGCATAGGCAGAACCCCTCCTCTGGGCAGGAGGTAACTACAAGAGTGCAGAGGAAGTGCCATTAAGCAGGAGAGTCAGAGTAGGGAGAGCTGGGGTGTGAAGAGGCTTCTGGAGGAGACTGGGGTTCCTGGACGGGAGGGGTCTTTGGAGTTTGCATGGGGAGGACTGGGAGTAATAAAGGAGTTTGGTTCTCAAAACTTCCACCTGAGTGGAGAGGCTTCTTTTATGAATCAAACTTGTAATCACTTTGTGATTTTATGGGGACCTGACTTAACATCCCAACAGGAGCTTACAGTTCGATAGACTATAGAGGGGAGAAGGGATGAAGCCACTAAGAAGAGGATCAGAAACCAGCAGGAAAGGTACCAGGTGAGGGGTCAGGAGCTCCCTGGAGGCATCAGCTGGCCAGGGAGGGGAGTACTGCTTCTCCAGGCAGTGCCAGCTGCAGCAGATGCCAAACCTGCAGAAGGCTTCAGAGACCTCAGGGCGTGGAGTCCAAAGGCCTGAGATCGACTCCATGGGGCACCTATATTTATACTGCTTTCAGAAGAGTATTAATTTTAATTTGGGCTTGGCTTCTCAGCACAGCCAGGCTTTTATCTCTCCTTGCCTCTCCTTTGCCTGCTTATCACTGTTTTTGCGAACAGGTGGTTGCTTTTTAATTGATAAGTCACTCCATCTCCATCACCCCCACCTCTCCATCCGTGGAGATTATTGTATCAATACATAACACTGGGCCAAGAGGTGAAGTCGTTGCAAATAGACCCACAAAGCTGGTTGGGGGGTGGGGAGGTGTGTGAGTTGTGCCCAAAGCCTCAGCCCACCATCACTGCTTAATTACCCAGTCTTCTTCACCCTGCACCTTGCCAAGGTGGCAAGGTGAGCCAGTGGGGTGAGGTGTGCCAGGAGAGCTTGCGGGAGGGAGCCAGGTGCAGGGGCATGAAGGGTTGGAGGTCTGCTCTGAGCAGGAGCTGAGCCCTGATCTCTGGACAGGATCCCAAGAGACAGGGAAAGTTGGACTTAAGGAGGGAGCATGACTGGTGTCAGGTGGATCAAGAATGTCAGGAGACCACCTGCCTGGCAGAAATTTGCCCTGCTGAGTCCCTCCTGAAACACAAAGCGAGAGTTGTCACCAAGTCACCAGCCTGGCAACAGTGAATTCCTTGTCCTTACCCTGTTTATCCTCGCTCTGGTTCTGTTTATCTTGCAGACAAAGCCAAAATAGTCAAGCTAAAACCAAGATGGAGGCAGAACTAAATTAAGGGTTAAGCCACAACCTCATTATCATAATAATAAGCACCCCCACCACCCCAGGCTATAACAAATCCATTCAAAGACAAATTTGGTAGAAAAGGGAATATAAATGCAGTTCCTAAAAATTTCAGCTATTTCTCTAAAATCCTGCTAATGCAGAGCCTCCCTGGTGATGAAGGGATTAAGTCACTGCAGCTTGCTGGCTCGCATCCCCAGACTGGGAGCTGACCCACATGGTGAAGAAGTTGACCTTTCCTGTCTCACTGCCCTGCTGCTCCCCTCAGCAGTATATTTCAATAAATCTGCCTGTTCTGCTCCCCATTCTTTCTCTGGTGAATCCTCTCGCCCCTTTACCTCTGGCCTACACCCCAGTTCTTGCGTATATATCAAAAGAAATCCTGCCCATTACAAACCCTTTAACCTCTCCCCATCCTTAGTACTCCCAATATAAATCCCTGCTTTCCCTCTAGGTTGGGGACAGTAATCCTCCATGTCCTCGGGTTTGCCAGCATGCAATTAAACCTAATTTCTCCCCCCCCCACTCTTGTCTCTCAAGTTTTAACTTATGAATGACAGATAATAATACCTATTGTAACAGGGTGAACCCTGGAAAAGGGGAGATTCCAGGTTCCCTGCCCCACACAGAAGGAGGGTGGAGCTGAGCAGTGAAGAGAGGAAAGAGGATCTCAGAAAGAAGGATGCAGGATGGAGGCCAAAAGGTGACCTAAGGGAGCCACATGGAGCAGAGAGACATGTGAAGAAGCGGCTCTTGTTTCTTGGCCCTGGACTAGTTGAAACAGATGAAGATGAGAGACTCGTGTGGAGGAGGTTGGTTATGGCAGTGTTTATCTTGATTTTGATTGTGTTCTTTTCCTCCCAGACTTGTCTGGCCATTTCTGACCCTTTTTCATGGGTGCCAGCTGGAAGCTGCTTTAGGCTTGTGACAGGCTTTCAGGACTTGCTTTGGGCCCATCCCTTTTGGGTAGACTTTTACCCACAAAGGGATGGCTAACTTTGGGCGTTTGATTTAAAAACTATATTCTTTATCTTTTCTATATTGCACACCCATTGTATTAAAGTTCCTTTCCATTAAAGGTCTTAAGTCTTGTCTTGATGCTGCAGATGGCAGAGCCTATTAAGAGCAGGCAAGTTTGGGGGGGTTCGTTGGTGCCTCTCTTCCTGCCCTGCAACACTATCAATTGGCAGCTACAAAGGGCACATTCACTCCAAGCAATGCCACCCTCTCAGCTTCCACCAATGGAGAGGCTGGCCAGGGAAGTGTGTCAGGGCTGACCTGTCCAGCTGTAACAGGGTGGTCCCTAGGAAAAGCGGAAGTTCCAGGTTCCCTGCCCCACCCAGAAGGAGGGTGGAGCTGAACAGAGAAAAAAGAGAGAAAAAGGAAATGAAACAGGATGGAGAGTCAGACGGAGACCTAAGGAAGCCACATGGAGCAGCAAGCATGTGATGAAGAAACCGGGCTTGTTTCCTGACCCTGGACTGGTTAAGGCAGATGTGGGTGAGAGACCTGTAGGGAGGTGACTATGGCAGTGTTTATATTGATTTTGATTTTGCTCTTTTCCTCCCAGATTTGCCTGGCCATTTCTGACCCTTTTCCATGGGTCCCGGCCAGAAGGTGCTTTAGTCTTGTGGCAGCTTTCAGGCCTTGCTTTGGGCCAATCCCTTTTGGGTTGACTTTTGCCCACGAGGGGATGGGTAACTTCAGGTGTTTGATTTAGAAGTTATATTCTTTGTGTTCTGTATTGTATATTCATTGTATTAAAGTCCCTTTTCATTAAAGTTTTATATGTTTTGTCTTGTTGCGGCAGATGGCAGAACCCACTTAGAGCAGGCAGGTTTTCTGCACTTCAGAGGTGTCCCTCTCTCCCTGTCCTGGAACAGATTTGGTGTCCTATAACACAGCTGCTGGGAGGAGCAGCAGTTGCTTGTAAGGCCCAGCTGCCTGTGACAAGGTAACCTACCACGGAGAGCATTGGGACTTCCCTGCAGTGAAGAAACCATTATCTTGGGATCTTCCCTTTCTCCCACCCACGGCATTAACTGCCTACAAATGCTCTCTACTCATGAAAGGAAACATTTTCTAGCAGGGACTCTCACTCCAGAGTCTTTGTCACCCATCATCTGGTTACTTTGGTGACAATCTGTGCCCCTCAAAAATAAAAAGCAAAATATAAACAAACAAAAAATACCGCCATCCTAATAACCATAAATTCCTTGTCCTTACCTAGTTCATCCTTGCTCTGCTCCTATTCATCTTTCCTTGTAAACAAAACTAACAAACCAGCTAAAGCAAAGATAAGGCTAAAACAAATAACAGAGAATAAATGAACAATGAGTGAGTGAGTGAATTAATGAGCCATTGAATGAATGAATAAGTAAGACAGATGGAGTAAAGAAGTTAAAGAGTGACTGGTGGATGAGTAAATTGATGAGGAATGAGTGAGGGAGATTGGATCTAGGAGGTGGGCTAGGAGGCCGTAGATGAATGTTAGGGGTGAAGATCTCTTAAGCTAGCTTGGCTCTGTGTCCTGGGTTGGGGGGAGGCTATGGTGCATGTATGAGGAGGTGCCCTAGCATGCAGAGGTAGGAAGAGGTTAAACCATGCCCCTGGTTTCCACTGGCCTTCATTGACAAGTAAAGTAGCTGCAGGGCCAAGGGGTGCTCAGAGGGTCATCAGGGTGACTTCCCACCCCATTGTGGAGAAGCTGGTGACCAGAAACTTCTTTGGGGAGGATTAGAGTTTCTCATTCCTTAGGGAAACCAGTAGGACCTGATGGGAACTTGATAGAGAAGAATGTGGCATTCCCCAGCCTGGGAGGCTCCAGGGAGCAGGCATTTAGGAGGTGATCAGACCCCATCCCCTTCTGCACTTCATGTGAAGGCAGTTCTTGTCCTAGTGTTAAGGGGAAGGTGTCCTAAAGGAACTCTGCAGAGTCTTGTGGACTCATCCCCTACTCCAGCTTTCTGGACCCTATACCCTACTCCAGTGATTGGAAACTACAACTCCCAGCAGTACCAGGGAGAGAACTGTGAGGACCCTAGGGCGGAGCTAGCAGGAATCCTGGGACATTTGGGGGATAAATAGGGCGCGATTGCATCTCATGCTCTCTCACTCGTGAAGCTGCTCTCCGGACTGTGTGTTCAGTCAGCCTAGCCGTAAGGTATTCCAGTTACTTTGTATCCCGCTCTCTTTCCCTGGGTTGTTTCCTATTCCTTTCCCCTTTTGTAAATAAACCCATTATTGGCCCTTTTGCGTGTCCCTGCAGTATAACCGAGTTGTGAGCGCACGGGTGAGGCCCCACAGACAGGCGGCCCCGTCCACTCTGAGCTACCCTGTAACACTAGGACACCACCTCCCAGCACCGGCCTCCCCACACCCCCCCAGCCCATGCTCCACAGTGGCTGCAGTGTCCAGAGTAGGTAAAAACACAAGTCCCTGAGGGCATAAAGAGCTGGGTGGGGATATAGAATGTTCTTCGTCTTTGTTTTTGTTTTTGTTTGCTTTTCTCCTTCTCCATTTGTGTGGTATATTATGTAATAGAATTTATTTTGAAAAGTTCTTTGTAAGATGATACCTAATTACATTCTTGTCATATAGTCATTATTTCATTGTGTAGTTCCAATTGTCTGTACTTTATGTAATAACATTGGCAGGGCTTCTGCAGAAGGCCGCTGTCACAGGGAACATAGACTGCTGTTCCTGGGAATTTTCCTTTTAATTTGTCCTGTGGCCCTTTTGTATGTACCTTCTTTTTAGCTATTGCCTTAATCTCTACAGTCTTGCTCTCTAGAGTAGTGAGTAAAATTCAGCACTTGGAATTCATGATGTTAAAGAACAGTATTTTTATTTATAATGAAATTTGAACAGTTGTGATCCTTAATAAAACCCCCCCAAAAAAGGAAGAAAAGGAGAGGGGAGGGGAGGGTGAGCACTCTGGGGCCTTGTGGGACACCTCTTGGAGCTCCACAACCCTCACGGGTGTCAAGACATCCTGGTCCAGCCAAGACAGTCTGGGATGGAGGGATTGATGGCGTGAACTGAACCAAGCCTGTTCTGGCTCTTTCCTGTGTTGATATCCTCTGTGACTGGCAACTTCCTCCTACATCAAGGGAACAGGAAGCTCAAAGAGGTCATGTGACCACCTAGGGCCATTCAGGCAGGATTCAACTCCAAAATTCAGCTGAAGCCTGTGCCATTCCCAGCCCATAAAGGCCCCTGAGGCCAGGTGGGGCTGGACGGCTCCTATTGATAAGAGGGGTACCTGTGACTAGCAACAGGTAAGGATCTGGGAGCTGCCACAGAGATGGCCAGGGGCTTCTTTATCTCTTCTTGGGAAAGAAATAGTTCAGGAAACGGTTTCTTAACTGGGAGGCTCTCCCAAGGGGGCAAGGACTCTTGTTCCCTTCATAGGTAATAAGAAGCTTAACTGGCAGCGGCAACCTCCCTCAGGTTGCCTTAAGCTCCTTTAAAAGCAAAGGGAGTTACGATAAAGAAACCGAGCCCTAGAAGGGGCAGGGACCTTTAAAATCACACTCAGCCTAGGGCAGAGCAGGATGGTACCAGCTCCCTTTTCCTGGCCCTGATGGTCTCCCTCATCCCAGATGCTGCTGTTTTTGCTTCCTCCCATCACCACCTCAGGCCCCACCAGGGACTCATCCTACCAACTAGCAGATGGAGCTAGTTTGTTTCTCCTACCTCACAGGGCATCAGGAGCTGGGAAGGAGAAGGAGGGGTGAGGGTTAAAGCAACTAACATAAAATATATAGAGATTGATTTACTTATGTACACGAGAGCTGGGGTATAGGCCAAAAGTGGGGGGCGGGGGGAGTGGATAGTGACAGGATTCACCAGAGACAGAGTGGGAAGCAGAACAGACAGATCTACTGAAATGCACTGCTGAGGGGAGCAGCGGGTGGGTCAGGAGAGGTCTGCTAAAGCTCCTAACTCTTCACCCCTGCCTCTGAGCCATCTATCTGGCTCTTATTACCCAGAGAGCAGGTGCCTGTGGTTTCTCTCCTCATTTAGACTGGGATGGAGCAGATCTATCTCAGTTCTACTCATATCTTTACTCAGTTTGGTGCATAGTAGGTGCTCAAGAGAGGTTTCACTGATTCGTAGAAAGTCTCAGAGTCAGAATTCCAGAACAACAGCGATCAAAAATCAGTGGAACCTTTGAAGAAGACCTCTGAATTCCTCACTAGGCAATACTGTCATTCCTGGCATTCTGCCCTGTAAGTTCTAGCCAAAGAGCCTTCATCAAACTCACAATTCCACTTCTGCAACTCAGGGAGACTTTTGGGCTCCACCTGGATTCCCCCTCCCTGCACAGTGGCCCAGAAGCTCTCCCCAAGCCGATGGGCAATGGTAGCACGTGTGTTTCCTGCCTCTCAGGGTCTCGTTCATTGCCTCATATCCAAGTCCTAAATTTTTGTTTCATCTGGTTTTGGCCATTTTTGTTGTTTCAGGCCAGAGGGTAAATCCATTCTTTATTACCCTATCTTGGATGGGAATGTAAGTCTATTTTATTAAATTTTATTCCAATGTAGTATCCAGGTATGCATGAGGATAGATATTTGGATGTTACTGTCTTGGCTGTTAGAAGCAATGTTCCATAAACATTCTTGTATGTGTTTTGAGGCCTCAACTGTATGAATATATTTATTTATCTCTATCATTGATGTCAAACTTCATTTAGGACTATTCCTTTCTACCTGAAAACACTCTTTTCATATTTCCTTTAGTATAGATATGCTGTTGCTGAATTCTTGTTTTTATTAGTTTGTGAATGTCTTTGTTTTTCCTTTATTCTTAAAAGAAATTTTTGCAGCTATTGAATTCTAGGTTAGGAAGTATTTTCTTTGAGATTTTCAAGATAACATTCTATTCTCTTTTGATTTCCACTGTTTCTGATGAGAAGTCAGCTATCAGTCTTAATATTACCCCTTTGAACAGTAATGTGTCTCTTGCCTGGTTGCTTTTAAGATTGTATCTGTTTTTGGCTTTCAGCAGTTTCATTGCAGTGTGCTTAGGTATGGTTTTCACTGTATTTATACTGCTTGAGATTCATAGTGTGTCTGGAATCTGTAATGACTTTCCCTTTCATCTTCAGTCTTCATCAAGTACAGATCAGTGGATTTCTTATTCCCAGAGCATGCGAGAAATTTCTATAAAATTTAATGAAATGTTTGTAATCCTGAGATAACAAGAGTAATATTGATGCAGAGATGGGGAAATATTTTAAATCAACCACCAAACTCTTGTCCTTGGGGTTTAAACTCACAGCCCTTCCTGGGAGGAAGGAACCCAGTGGTGTTGCTCTGTTTAGCTCCTGAAGTAAGGATCTGCCCCTGAGCAACATCCTTACCTTACCTTTCTACCCTCTATTTTGTGGCTAGTGCTATCTCTCCAGTTTGTTTTGTCTTGCAGTCAATACACTTAATTGCAGAATAGGTTAGCATTTCATTGCCTGGAATGTCTACATTAGAACAGGCTATCAGATTTGCCACTGAAGAAATTCCCTTCATGGCAGCAAGTAGATCTGGAGTATTGAGTGCTAACCCCACAGAATAAAGAGTAACCAATGGACAGCCAGGCTCTCCCTGTCCCAGTGGCTTTTGCAACAGGAACCATGAGGTTCCTGTTGTACCTGAATGAAGAGTTGGAAAGGCATCAGGCTTCACACGTGTGTCTCTATCTCTACCAGCTTGTTTGTAGTTTTTTTTTTTTTAAAGATTTATTTATTTGTGCATACAGAACTGGGGTACAGGCCAGAGACTCAGGGGTGGCGAAAGACTTCACCAGAGACAGAGTGGGGAGCAGAACAAGCAGATCCACGAAGTACACTGCTGAGGGGAGCAGCGGGAGAGGTCTGCCACACCATGTGGTCACTTCCGGGGCAGGTGGGAATCAAACTCATGCTGAAGTGGTTTCAGCTTCTTAGTGCAGTGCTTTAACCCGTTGCACCACCAGGGAGGGCCCTTGTTTGTAGTTTTTGTGGGGCACCAAAGTGGAAGTAACCTTGTGGCTGGGCTGGGTCGCCATTTTCACCCATCAGCACCTGGGGGGGGGAGGGACCTGCAGTCTAAACCAGTCCACACGTCCATATATCTTCCCTGAATTCTAAATACAAGCATCCAATTGTCATTCCCTTCTAGATTGCCTTCCTGTGTTATAGAGGCTGGAAAATTAAAGTGACATTTGCAGTGCAGCTTGGGCTCTACGAGCATCCTGGGTTCATCAAGAAGGTGTCCTTGATGATAAGGCATAGATCAGGAAGTACATGAGGCCACTGATGACAGCTTATGGGTGAATAAGATCTCTGAAAATCATCTGTGATGGAGGTATCAAGGCATTCTGGGGACACCCAAGGAGGAGTCCCTAATATCTAGTCCTTCATATAGGTGCCAAGCAAAGGTGGCAGTTGATGAATTTTCCACTAGAACATTCCCCTGGTACATTGGGCATTGTGGCTGACTGTTTTGTCACTGACCTTCAACCTCTGCTACTTAGACCTGTGTGGGTTATGGCATATACAGCTAAGAACCTCAACTGAAAGTTCTTTTGAAGCATCGATCCCACTGGCTGTAAGTGCCTGTCTCCCCAAATAAAACATGAGTTCCCTGAGGGGACTGACTAAGACTGGTTTATTCCTATTTCCTTGGTACCCATCAGAGTCCAAGAAAGAATAGGTATTCAGCAAAAATATATTGAACGCTTAAACAAAATGTTAGTTATAAATCCAGTCCCAGTGACTGCATCCACTGAGAAGTCTGGGGTGGTCTTCAGCCCAGAAGAATCTCAGTAGTGATGAGGGACATGCAAGAGTCACCTCACTCACCCGAAGAAAATAGTCTTCTCTACGTAACCAGGACAGCGTGACGAACAGCCAGTCCTCCATCAGAGGAGATCATGTTCACTGCAGAATCATGTTTGCGTGACCAGCACTGAACATCAAAGCTAGCTGTCTTCCAGAATACAAGCAGGCTCCAGGAGGCAAACTGATATTCCCCACAAGTGGGGCATATAAAAGCAGAGAAGAGAAAAAGACCTGAATTTATATGGTATTATCATCAAACCAATTTTAAAACCTTATCAGTGGAAAGGTCCTCCCTGAAGACTTGTCACCCCAAATTGCCCTCTGAATCCTTTTCATGTCTCTTCACATGATCTGTGACCCCTTATTCCTGGGTCCTCCTGGAGAGCACATGCAGCCCCCTTCCACTTTATGTTCTTTCTTATTCTCCTAGCATTTTTTCTAGCTATTTACCCAGAGCCTGTTGAAGCCACCAGGGAGGCACTCAGTGACTGAAGGGGGTTGGGGCAGACTGGGGTCCAGTCTCTGCTCAGAGAGCCATTTCCTGCTGTGTGACTTTGTATAAGGATTTAACTTTCCTAGTCCATGATAATAAAACTTGAGGCAGCTGTGAGGATTAAGTGGAAAAAGTCATGGGAACCCGTGGCCACTCTCAGAGCCCCAACTGCCTACCCACAGGGTTTCGTCGGGGTGCATTTCAGGGAGAGAGCAGCATGGAACACCTTTGGGTGAAGGCTGAGGATCCAGAGGGGAGGTTCTAGGGAGAATGCTTTGGCCTCAGGCACAGAAATACAGCTTCAAACAAGTACAAAATGGCAGCGATGGTATTCTGGGTTACTGTGTTCATTCCCCCCCCCCAAAGGCATGGCCTAGTCCCAAGCTCTGTGCCTGTGAATGTGACTTTATGTGGTAATAAGGTCTGCAGTGGTAATTACATTAAGATGAGACCATTGTAAGAAGAGGCAACCTGGGCATAGACCTCCAGTAGAAGGCTACATGGAGACAGGGAGAGATCAGAAACAGCTGCCACCAGCCAAGTATGTCAAGAGTTGCCAGTAACCCCTGTAAGTGAGAAGAAAGCATAGGAAAGATACTTCTCTAGAACCTTCAGAGAGAGCACAGCCCTGCCAACAATATGATTCCATACTTCTGGAATCAGCTGTGAGATTACATGTCTGTTGTTTGCAGTCACCCCGTTTGTGCCCCTTATTACAGCAGAAAGCGAGGAGGGTTCCTCAGGTCCGAGGAGACAGGTGGGTTGGAGGAGGAGGGAGACAGCTGACATCATTTTCCTGCTCTGGTGTTTCGGGCCTAGTTGACAGCCCAACACTGAGCCTTTTGGACACACTCACGAAAGTCTGGCCCCTGATGAAAGTAACTGCTCCTGAGGGAACCCCTCAGTGCAATGTACAGGTATGGGCTAGCCTGTCCTTCCATCTCCAGCTCTGTCCACTTTCTGGTCCTCACTCCCTTACAGGCTGTCTCCCATTCCTGCCAACCAGGGGTGACAGCCTGTCTGGGTGTTCCTTCCACACTTCACGAAGCCTGCCCTGTGCTGGCTGCTGGGAATGCTGGTGGTGACAAAGGTCCCACCCTAAGCGAGCTCAAATGAAACTAGTTAATTAACTAGTTGATGAATCAATTAATTAAGGTTTTACTCTTAAGTAGCCAGTTAATTAATCAGTTAATTAAAGTTTCACCCTTAATTGATTGATTCATCAGCTAGATGATTAATTAGTAAATTAATTAATTAAACACATTTATTGAAAATGTAGGTGTCGGGCATAGGAAGGGCTGCAGAGAAATCAGATACCAAGAACGCAGCTTCATTAAGGGACAAATGCTCATTAAACAAACTCATAAGCAAATCTAAACCAACTACACCAACTGGGCCATCAAGGAAAGGTGGCTGGTGTCACAAGAGTTTCTGATGAGAGACTGACCTCATGACCTGACCATGGAGTGAGAGTTAATTAGGCAAAGGGAGAGGACAACTGTGTGAAGATCTCAAGGCACAACTGGCAGGAAGGTTGAGGGAGGCCATATGGAGAGAGGCTGCGTGTCAACTGAGGCAGGGGGCAGACTGAAGCCAGGTTATGTTAGGGCATTCGGGCTCTATCCCAAATATCCCAAAGGGAATGGACACTAAGGATGTTCAGCAGCCGAATGACCCAGTCATGGGCAGAGACAGGGTTCTCTGTTAGGGACAGACCAGTTGTGGAACTCTTGAAGCTCTTGAGGTGAGAACAGGACAGTGACATGCACCAGGTAGGTAACAGAGGCTGAGAGAAACGCACACATTTGAGAGAGCCTTGGTGATGTGTGGGAGAAGAGAGGGGTTGAGAGTGACTCTAGGTTTTCTGGTTTGTGCAGTGGGGTAGAAGTTGATGCCATCTGCTGGGAGAAGGATCCCTGGAAGAGGACCAGATTTGAGGGAGAAAATCCTAAATTCAGGCAAAAGTTCTTTGTAAACCATACGGTCACAGGAATGTCAGCTGTTACCATTTACTCATTCAAAAAATATTTAGTAAATGCTTGCTATATATGATGGACCCTGTGCCAAAAGCTGGAGATTAAAGGGAAGACAATTAGTATTATTGTCGTGGTTTGCCCATTGTCTGATGTGATTGGTAATAGTGCCCCCTTTCCCTCTTCAGAGTGTCCCAGTTTGGATGATCCACTCTGTGATCCCTTCCACTCTGGACAGGAGGAGGACTTAAAAGCAGAAGAGGAAGCAAGGGCCCTTTAGAATGAGAGAGCAGTGCTCTGCATCAGCCCCCTGCAGCATGCCCGCCTTCATTGTAAAGTCTCTATAAACATGGGTTAAATACACGAATCTGAGCGAGGAGACACATCTTTAACAAGCCTCTACTGTGTGGTGGGGATTTGCCAGCTGTTCTGTTTTATCTCACTTATCTCTCGAGGCAGAGGATGGAGCAGAGGGGAATGGAGCAGAGGATGTGGCCAGTGCCTCTCTGGGCCTACTGCTCACAGAGAGAACCAGGCATCATAGAAGTTGTGGCACACATTGTGCCTCGTGTGATGCAGAAAGCGGATAGGAGTGTGGGCTGCTAAGCCTGGGTGGACAGAAAGGAATGGTAGAGTTTTCCAGGCTGCAAAGGCACAGGGGTAGTCATGGTGCCAAAACATCCCGGCCACTACTTCCTGCTCCTCCCAGAAGCTGGGTGGCCCTGAGTGGCCTAGGGCAACCTGTGGCCAATCTGGGGAGGCAGGGCTTTGACCCTCACAGTCATGAGTTTGGTTACCCTGACTGCTCCAGCCCTAACTTATGCTTTATCACTTGTTCCCCTCAAGGGAACACAAGCTCTTTTGAGGTCAGATGCTGTCTGCTCACAGCAGTATCCACAGCCCCCTGCAGAATGCCTGCCTTCATTGTAAAGTCTCTATAAACATGAGTTGAATACACGAATCTGAGCGAGAAGGAGACACATCTTTCACAAGCTTCTACTGTGTGGTTGGGATTTGCCAGCTGTTCTCCTGCTTTATCTCACTTATCTCTCTAGGCAGAGGTCATGGATGAGCAGATCAAAAACCCCAATTCCACCCATCTTCTGAGGCCCTCTTCATGCACTTCCTCCTCCAGGAAACCTTCCCACTCAGAGCCGCTTCCCCTTCACTGAGCTGCTCTCCTGTGAGCTTTAGAAAATCCAGCTCTTAACTGCATGCTGTTCAGTGTAGGCTTTCAACAGACCACCTCCCACTTGACTAAACACTTAAAGAACAGAGGCTACTTTTCTTGTTACTAAGTCTCCCCCACAGAACCAACAGCTGAATTGAGAAAATCAACCCTGTGGATTTGCTAATTCACAGGTTTATCTTCAACGTGGATTCCTGCGTGACCTCGGCTTAGGCTTTTGTGGCAGGTAGCTATTGCTGCTGTGCCTCTGTTTTAGGAAGGCTTTCTGCTCTGGGACAGTACACCTGACAAGGAGTGTCATCAGATCAAGTCACCCACCCAGGTATCTTGTGCAAGGTGAAGCCTGGAGGTGGGAAGCCCCAGACTGGAGCAGTGCATGTAGGATGCTGCCAGAGGCTCAGACTAGGCGGCTGTCTGCTGTGCAGGCTGGCTCGTTGCCTCATGCACAAGGTGGCTGATGAAGTGCTAGGCTTTGCATCTACATTTCAGGTGAGAAGTTGGTTTGCGGGCCAACTGAAGGCTAGCCCAGGACTTTTAAACATTTTTAGTGTTCTGAGGAAACTCCACACAGCTTTCCATAATGGCTGGACCATAAATGATTACATACTTTTAAAAAAATATTTATTTATGCATACAGAGCTAGGTACAGGCCAGAGGTGCAGGGACAGTGAGAGGCTTCGCCAGAGACAGAGTGGGGAGCAGAACAGGCAGATCGATGAAGTACACTGCTGAGGGGAGCAGCGGGCGGGTCAGGAGAGGTCTGCTACGCCATGTGGATCACCTCTGGGGTGGGATTGAACTCATGCTGAAGTGGCTTTAGCTTCTCAGTGCTGTGCTTTACCCCACTGCACCATCAGGGAGGGCCCAGACTATTACATATTCTTAATAGCAAGCACGATACTCCTTTTTCTCTCTGGTAACATTCATTTTATGTTATTTTTCTATTTTGACCACAGACCTCCACAGTTCCATTTTCAACAGAATCCTTGCCTTTCTCTTCTGAATTTTCCCCAAGTTTTATTAGATTCATGGGATATATTTGGAAAAGGAATTTTGTTTAATCTTTCCCCTCCGCCATCCCTAATGTCCCCTTGTCCCTTTTCTCTACGTTCTCCCTTTTCACCTCAGAACCCTCTACTCAGTGGTCCCGTCTCCATGGGCAGCAAGGGGCAGAGCAACATGTAGTACAACCTGGTCCTAATGCAGAGCCCCCCCCCCCCTTTCTCTGGGCCTCTTTTTAAACTTCTTACTGCCTGAACGATGTATTGGAATAGTGTTTGGAGTGTGCCATGAGCTGCCTTCAAAATCCAGAAGTCTCATCATACATGTGAGTTGACTATAGAGGAGAGAAGAGAAAAAATGCAAAACTGTCTTCTCACCCAGGAAAGGGAAGGGGTTTATATGGATTTTGGGAGCCAATAGAAGAGTGAAAAATGTCGACTTGGCTGAACTGCCCATTTAGATAGCCACAAACCAGCCAAAGTGAGAAGAGCCCCTTTTCAAATGACCACACCTTCCTAGTGACAGGTCTCTTGCTTCTGAATGTGGTTGGTGGGCCTTTTTGCCTCTTTTCTTGGTCTTGTATCAGTGACCTCTTGAATCTGGAAGTTTAATGGACTCTGCATCCACAATTACTTTTGTGCATGCAGGCTGTGTGATTCAAAGCTGAGCATCACACTCTGTTGCTTCTGTGAAGGCAAATTCAAAAGATAGTTAACAACAACAAAAACCCCAAAATATAAAACAAATGTGTTAACCATACGCAATCATTCTTGCTGACTATGGATTCAGCAGTTTTAGCTTCTCTGATGAATAGTAGCAGCCTTTGTCCTTGGCCACTCCAGGGTTTGAACAGTGAGCTGCTGAAGGGAGTGGTCACAGGGGCAGGGATGGAGGCTCTTTACCAGCCCAACAGCGTTGACTCCCACACACTGTAGCAGTTCTAGCTACTGTCTCTGCTGATCACCTAACTTGTCCATTATCCCTAAGAGGATCACACAAATTGGTTACATCGGATCCCTTCTAAACTGGAAGAGAAGATGATGCTTCCTTCCTCGTAGGAAGTTGTAATTTTTCTATCTAGCTTACAGGGCCTCTGCCGACACCAGTGTACACCAGTGCCTGGTATAGCACTCAGTCTCCTATGGCCTCAGTCTAGTGGCCTCATCTTATGGCAACAAAGATGTGACAGTGAGCGTGATATCACAGGATGCCCTGGTCATCCTATAGAATGTATCTCCTGGAAGTAACTGGCCTGAAAGACTTAATGAGGATGTCAGTTTGGGGATGTTGGGGTGCTCTTCTGGAGGACATGCCATATGTATTGAACCAACTGTGTGGCACTCCACCTCCCTCAACTGAAATGTAGAGTCCAGGAACCAAAAGGAATGACCCTCTCATCATTGTTATTGGTGAGCTACTTGCAGAAATTTTGCTTTGTTACTATTAGTTTAGGCTTTGCTGGAAAGAATCTGTTTCCCAGGAAGAGATAAGCTCTTCTACCCATGGACACGAGAGCGTTCCACTTAATCTGAAGCTACAGCTGTCACCTGGTCACTTTTGTTTTCTTTTTTAAATCTCTATACGAGTGGTTCAGAAGGCAAACAGATTTACAATGGTGGCAGTTTATAATCAACCTGATTTTCATGAAGAAGAGACATTGCTGATGCAGTGAAAGAGAATGGGGGGTGCCTGGAGCTCAGCAGATACCTTTGTACTCTGCATTAGGATTGTAGGTCCACAGGATACAACCCTAGGACATATTTTAGTGTTTCTGTGCTCAGTGATAACACTGTATGGACCACTGAAGCATCCTTGGCTTGACAAAGGCAAGGCCACCAGGGGTCATACTCCTCAGGGACAAGGTAACAGTAGTCCTCTTTAAGATTCAGATATACCTTCCCAGGTTTTTCCAATATTTGTCACCCTGGAACTTTGAGCTAGGGTCAATCAAATCCCTTCAGGCTCCAAAATAACTTTTTTTTTCTAACCACTCCCTTAACTACCTAGAAAAATGAAGATTGCCCAGATTTAGGGTCCTCTCCAGAAATAACCTTTCTATTGGAGAAGCCCATCTATGCAGCACAGCAAATGTAGATACAGAGCCTCTGGTTTTTATGAGTCACTCTCTTCATCGGGTGAGTTCTCCCCCTCTGTCCTTGATACCCCAGACCCTACCCCTTTCCTTAGCTCAAAGATAAAAGCCTGCAGTCTATCCTATTTATTCTAAAATTTACAGTCATGTAAATTCTCCACACTTTAAGTAATTAAATTTGTCCTTTTTCTTCTAATTGTTTGTCTGATGTTAATTTGTGCTTGATCAGTCCAAGAAGAACCTAAGGGGTAAGGGACAATTTCTTTTGCATCCTTACAAAGGTCTGGGTCATCTCTGGCAAGCAATTACACCAGCTGATGTCTGCTGAGGGTGAGGAAAATTAAAGATGGGCAGTGGCGGAGGAAAAGGACAAATATCTGTTAGAAATACAAATTCAAATTCACTGAGAGATTTGACATCTCACCCATTAGTTGGACATATAATGAATATAAATATAAATCCCACAGTTGGACAATTTCTTTTGATGAGGCTATGAGGAAAAGGCATGCTTACACATTATTGGGGAAGGGTGCTAAATGGAAGGACCCCTAAGGAGGGGACATGGCAACATCTAGCAAAACAATATACGGAAATGCCTACCCATTTCTAGGAATCCATCCCGAATATACACTGGCAAAGCCTGAATTGACATTGGCAGAGGACTGCTCACTGCAGCACTATTTGTATTTACAAAGGACCTATCAAAAGAACTGCAGTTCTTTGTGGTAGCTGTTGGAAAGGGTTGGAAACCAGACGAAATGCTGGGTGATTTATCTCTAACTACTGTGTACTAAGTGCCTACTATGTGTTTGGTAGTTTGCATCTATCACTCCATTTAAACTTTTCAACAGTCTTTCCCACTTCCTGGAAACAAATTTTTAGCTGCTATTTCTTACACAGAAAGTCTAGGAATACATCATGCAACATAATGTAAAATGGCAACCATTCTTTAGAATAAAAGATATTTGCTGCAGTATTAGTTTTCAGAATTTTTATATTTTATCACAGTTGTGTAGGCATATGGTTAAGAAAAGAAAAGAAAAAGCCAAGCAGTACCTACCAAGAGCTTAGAATGGTATCAACAGTCTCCAGCTCCAATTTCAAGCCCCAGTTTGGTCTCCAGGGGCAACCCCTTTTGAGCCATTTCTGGTGTTATGTCTTTGAGGGATTGCGTCTGTATCTTTAAATAATGTGTTTGTGTGACTGTGTCCTCTGTACATTTATCAAGTTTTTATTGGCTTCTTTCTATAGATTAAACTAAGACTGAATATTAAAGAGTGAATATTCCTTTTTAATTTCCCTCAAAGCTCCAGGACCCAACCTTAGGACTGGCGGGGAATATTAAATACAGTAATTCCCCTCTAAGCTGGATGATATGTCCCAAGATCCCCAGTGCATGCCTGAAATCATGGGTAGTACCAAACTCTCTATATACATTTATTCCCCTGTACATTCATACTTACCTATTTATCACAAGTTAATAGTGGAATACTATTAACAATATAAAATAATAAAGGTTAAGTGAATGTGGTTTCTCTCTCAGAATTTCTCATTGCGCATAACATTTTGGACTGTGGTTTACTGCTGGTAAAGGAAACTGTTGGAGGAACATCGTGTCCTGAGTGAACCCCACCCGTTTGAGTGCGCAGGTATCAAGGACTACAACTCCCATCATGCCACGCATCTGCCGTGACTGATGACTTCCTGAAGGGGGCGTTGCTGGGAACTAAGGGTGGAGTTAAGCGGCCATGCTTGGTATAAAACAAAACACTTGTAGCCTCGGTCTAGCTAGGCTTTTCCTGCTTTCAGAGTGCAGTCTATGTTTCAGCTCAGACGACATCACAGGTAGGACATATTGACCAATTAATCTCTCTCTGTATTATCCCTCTTCTCATTCCCCTTGTAAATACACCTTTTATTAATATTTCTGAGTACCTGCTCTTGAGTCTTGTCCTGAGTTCTTAAGCATTCAGGTGAACGCTCACATTCAGGTCACCCTGTTTCCCCTTGGGGCTGCCCTGTAACAGTCTCAAAGAGAATGAAACTACGGATAAGATGGAAGTGCTGTAAATGTTTATTAAATAAAGCAAACCTGGGTAGTCAAGGGAGACCACAGGGCCCTCCCTGGTGGCGCAACGGGTTAAAGCACACCCACTGCACCCCTCAGCACTGTACTTCATTAACCCATCTGTCCTGCTCCCCACTCTGTCTCTGTTGAGTCTTGTTTTGTCCCAACTTCTGTGACCCGCTGCAAGAAAGGAAGGCGGGAGGCAGAAAGGCTGAGCAAGCAGTTTATTGCTCCCGGACAGCAGCTGAGATGGAGCCCCTAGAGTGGGGTCTGCAGCTACTGCCAGCCGTATAGGGGGGGAAGGGTCTTCTATATAGATTCTAAACTTAAATTCCAAAAGGGTGACTCATCGCTGTGTCCCTTGATGTAAGGCCCAGTACGTTATCACCTTCATCTAGTCCCATCCCCGATGCAAGGCCCTGTTAATTGGATGCAAGACCCAATTTATTACCGCCTTACCAACTTTGGATGCAAGGCCTGATATATTACTGCCCTTATCCAGTCCCCAAGTAAATCTCCACATTTGGTCACACCCAACAAGTCTTCTTACTGCCTTTGCACCTCTGGCCTTTACCCCAGTTCTTTATGCATAAATAAATAACTCTTTAAAAAAGAAAACAAACAAGGGCTACAGTGTTGCAACTGGCTAAAAAAAAAACGTCTATAGAGTACAGAAAGGTGAAACACTGAAAGAGGGAAGTTAAAGGCTCATTTTCCCACCATCATCAGGGCTTCCTGAAGGTCAGTAGAAAAGGAGAGGTGGCTTAAACAGCTGGCTTAAAACTGAACACATGTGCTTTCTCGCTTGCTTTTCTAAAAGTTTTGACCTGCACCCTGAGTTCTCAGCTCAGATGATGTTGCTGATAGGGCACTTCAGTCAGTTCATTTTCCCTCTATTCTCTCTCTCCTAACTCTCCAGTGAATAAACATTTATTTATTTATTTATTTATTTTAATTCTCTGTGTGTCTGCTTTGGGGTCTTGTCCCAAATGGACTCACAACCCAAGTCCCCCGCATTTCTTCCTGGGTTTCCCTGTAAGAACACTGTAGTTGCTGTTTCCAATTGTGGGTTATTGTCTTGTGGCTTTTGTCAGATGTTCAGGGATAAATCCAGGGAATACAGATAGAATCTTCTCTGTGAGCCTGCCAGTAGTCAGAGCAAATGGAAGTGCTTTTGTGCTTCTGTCTATTGGAATGAATGTCTTTAGCTTCTGGGCTAGTATTTTATCTGATTTGAAGCGGGAGTTTTCTCTTTCTGTTTGAATTAAGGCCCATTTAAGTGAATTTATCCAACAGACTCCAAGAGACAACATTCTGGACCGGATGGTTGTTTATCCGATAAACAGGGAAGTACCGCCCCCTAGAGGATGAGAATGTGTATGGCGGCTCAGAGAAGCACAGGGCAGTGTTTTCTGGAAGTATGCCTGGTTTCTTCTCTTTAGAGAAACAGTGCTACTGCTTAGATTGTCTGATCATTTCATAATTTCTTCTGTTGTTTGAGTGAGAGGTGGCTCCCCTTATAAAAATCCAGCTGTGTTTTGTTTAACTTGGTATGAATTGAGAGGCCAAGGATGGAGAATCCAAGTGATTGGAACCCCAATAGATATTTCTGATTACTTGGAACATAGATCTTGGTACACCAGGGGTGACACAGAAATGAGCTTGATATTGTTAAAAAGAGAATAGTAGGTCTCAAGTGGAGCAATTTATGCCAGACCCACCAAGGCTTAATATCTAACATAACTACAGTTTTATCCTCTCCCAAAAGTGGAATTTTAAACTAATCATTCTGGAATTTCTTGGTTAACATTCATGAGATAATATGCACAAGACCCCTCTGTCTTCCCCTCAAGGAAGGTGACTGTCTCTGTCTTGCTTTTCTTTTGTTAGTAATCTTGTCCCATACTCTGTCTGACTATAAAAATTCTGTGTTTTGTACCTGTTGGATGAGGTGCTGCCCTGTTCATGAGTCACTTAATAAAGTCAGTTATATCTCTAAATTTATTTGAATGAATTTTGTTTTTAGCATATCAATGTTACTTTTGTGTTAACTAGGCTTCCTCTATAGATTGGTAGATATTAATATGGTGTCTCTCGACATCAGTAGATTTCTCCTTTGTATTGGTTTCAAGAGATTGCTGGCCACTTGTGTAAGTCTAAGACAAAGGGATTCAGGTCCGGGGTGGGGGGAAAAAGAAATCAATCCACACCTTCAGTGCTTTAAATGCTGGCCCTTTACAAAAGCACTCCACGCTGAGAAAAAAAAACTAAAAGAAAACCTTCCAAATCATAGAACAGCATGTTTACAAGGAGATGTGAGCTGTAAATTGTACCTTGTAATTTATGTTAATACATTTAAATAGAGTAAAGAAATTAGTCTTCCAAAGGGTTGATTTTTTTTTTTTTTTTTTTAAGATTTATTTATTTATTCATATGGAACTGGGGCACAGGCCAGAGATGCGGAGGGTGAGAGGCTTCACCAGAGACAGAGTGGGGAGCAGATCAGGCAGACTGATGAAGTACACTGCTGAGGGGAGCAGCGGGCAGGTCAGGAGAGGTCTGCCTTGCCATGTGGTCACCTCCGGGGCAGGCAGGAATCGAACTCATGCTGCAGTGGCTTTAGCTTCTTAGTGCTGTGCTGTAACCTGCTGCGCCACCAGGGAGGGCCAAAAGGATGAATCTTTTAATGGTTTCTTACTAAGAGAAAATGACTTTCAAGTAAAAAAAAAACAAAAACACGAAATCCCTCAAGTATAAACATTTTGTGTAAAAGGTAAAGTTTTACATTCTTAAAAGAATAAAATAAAATATGTATAAATAACCTTGGGGGGGAACTGGGTTGTTAATACCAATATAAATACTATTCCTGTTTTCACATTCAAGCTCCTTCTAAATGTTTTTTGGATGGAAAATGGAAAAACTACTGGTTTAATGGCTTTATGGTTCCAACTGAGTTACAAAATAAATATGCAGATCAGGCCCAATGATATGCAAATTTATACCAGGCCAAAAATTAGTAGCCAGGAAGTTTTTAAGAAATCCTGCAGTACTAAGAATTCTAATCAAGGTTCAGAGGGTTCCATTACTCTGTAAAATAAATATAAGGACAACTCTTGGTCCCACTGCCAAGTGGCCTGTGCACAGCCACTACACAGATGCTTCCTCCCAGGGCCAGTGATTTGTGGGACTTCCTTTCACCACTTTGCACATGACACCACCACGCAGCTTATATTTTATTGAAAGCAAGAAGATGTGGCATGATTTTCATTTGCATTCTCCTTTGGCAAGCCCCCAGGCTCCCCCATTTCCTCTCTCTCAACTCCATTCTCTAAAGTAACTTGTTTCATCTCAGTGTGTGGAGATTATGAGTAAATGGCGATAAGGACACACGTCACTTCTGTTGTTCTCCAGTTTCTTAGTCTCAGTCTTTTCAGAGGTGTTCTCCATTATTTATGTTGACAATGCATGTCTTTCCCAAGTCAGGAAGCAAGAGTTGATCTCAAATGAAAAAATGATCCATTGTTCCACCAACAAAATGGGTTTATTCAGAAACAATAACAAAAGGTGGTATCTTCACCCTCTTACCTTTCAAAGGATATATAAGGGAGTTGGCCTTGGCCGTGGGCAGTGCAGGAGCGTTTCACCATTAGATTGCATTTACCAAATTGCCCTAGGGTTTCTGAGACAAGCAGAGGGAAGACTCTCTTACTAGAGTTGACAGGTAGTAATTCTGGAGGTTCTGCTTGTGCTTTGTTTACTAAGGACCATCTTGAGTGGGGAGTAGGGAGGAACCATGCTAAGGCGTGACCAGTGGGAAGAAGCAAGACAGCCTGTTTGCATTGCTGGGAGCCAGTCTTGTAATATTTTGTCCTCAGGTGACCATCTGGAGGGGGAGGGGGCCTCCAGTCATTCCAAGTGTAAAGGAATGAAACCTGATTGTAACTGAAAAAACCCAAACAACTGTTTTTACCTTGACCCCAGATCTAGAAGATCCACATCAATCTCGAATACTTATGTACTCCCTTTAATTTTACAACAAACAAACGAAACCCCCAAAAGACATATATTTCCGTTTCTACAATGCAAAACCTTCTGGGTTTTCTAGCTGAAATAGTCTTGTGTGTGATCGTCAGAAAATAAGTTTCCTCAGGCCAGCATAGAGGATCACCTTGGTTTTAAGGTAGGAGCCCCTCCTGCTGTGTATTTTGGGACCTCTCCCCTGACTTACTGTTTTGGGGCCACTTGACCATGCCTGAGGACATCTTTCACTATGTCTGATTTCTGAATCATATTCTAGTGGCTTGACCACTTAGACCCAGGACTTATTTTAAGCATAACTGTACTTAGTTTTCCCCAGGTGACACAAGCTATATGCAACTTCTGTCAACGGACAAATTCCAGATGAAGGGGAAATAAATACTCTGAAAAATCAGAATTTCCATGCTAACTTATGTTATGACCTCCCTTTTTTGTAATATCAAAATATTCTAAGCAACCATCAGCTTACAACCGGATTGCCTTAGCCTCATGAGGCGCTGCCTGGCTCAGGCAAGTAAGCGCTGCCCCAACACAGGAAATTCCTCTAGAAAGCAAAAATAATATTGCAACGGGCTGATTATTAAAGCAATTATAACAAAATCAATATGTAAAACAAGGCAGTACTAGAGCAAATAATTAAAGTTCTTTTACTGCCCGGACGAGAATCCAAATCTTAGCATTCGACTCTCTTACCTAAACTTTTATTGCTCTGTCTTTAAATGAGGAATCTTACTATCTCCCTTAATGATTTATCTACCAGAAAATTCCTCCACCCTAGTCTTCGACTGTACTTTACCTCCTTACACAATTTCTCCGCAGCCCACGACCTCACTTTATCCCTCTTCTCATCTCCAGTCCAGTCTCCATTCTAATCCTCAACTTAACTTTACCTTCTAAGATGTCTCAATAAGAATGAAGATCATTAAGTAGCATCTAAGCTTTAAAGGGACTTTATTTTAGCCAGTCAACACTGTAGTAAATATAACAATGTTAGTCTTAAAATTTTATGAATTTATGTACCTGTCCTAACTTTAATAGATTGATTTTCAGAATAATAAATGTTATAATCATAGCTGAAGGATAATACAACCCTAAACTGTTCTTAGAAAAAAAAAAAGATGATTGTAATCTCTCAGCCCAGTTCATGTGCTGATGTCATTCCACTGCTTGCTTCTAATGTATAAAATAAACTTCTTCTAAAGGCAGAACAGGACGACTTGTACCCAACTCTGACTCCCGTGTCTTCCTCACGCCCGCTCCCCTTTTCCCCCCTTTTTAGGAATCTCTGCTCACCGACGCCGCTCCCACCTTTGAGACCCTGCCTGTTCTGCCCCCCAACAACATGTGTCAAGGCCGGTCCCCGACACCCAGGTATGATATGCAATAAAACACAAAAATAAAACTGGCAAATGAAGCTATGACATTGGAAGTTACAACAGTGGTGATCTGAGAAAGTAATGACTTGGGGAGACGTGGTGCGTGTGCAGCTTCTGGAATGCTGATAATGTTCTCTTTCTTCGTCAGGTGCTGGTTACAGGTGTGATCATTATGTGATGATACATCCAACTGTGCCTTTATGGACATCTGTGCTTTTCTGTGTTCATGCTGTTCATGAGATCTGGGAACTACATTGATACATTTTTGTTTGTTTGTTTGTTTTGTTTTTTTTTCTTTAACTTCTCCAACCTCTCCAGATATGAGGAGAATAATGATGGAGGTTGGTTGGGAAAGACTGTTGAACTGTCTACAGCAGAATCACCGAATCTGCTGAGAAATAGTGATGGCTTAGAAATAGTGGTGGCTTAGAGGTCAGTGGGGCAGTAGGGCAGAGAAGTGGCTGGATTGGAGGCCATGTATCATTTGAAGGTAGCAGCAAAATACCAGATTCCGCTCATGGATCAGATATGGGAGAGAGGGAGAGAAGAATCGAGTATAACTCCTAGTTTCTTAGTTAGAGCAACTGGGTGAGTGAATTTGCAGTGATTTCTTGAGAGCATGTGTTGGTTACTGCAAGAAAGAGAAGGGAACATCTAGAGAATGGCTGGAGGAATGAGTTTTTACTAGTGACTGACTGTGAGTACTAGGAGGCAGAATGTGGGGTGCAGGCTTAGAGACAGAAATGTCTGGAGCCTTATTGGTCACCACATGAGGCTTCAACATGAGGCCTTGTGAAGAGTTCACAAACAAGGGTCAAGGGCAAAATAAGGTTGGTTTATATGATCCCAAAGTTGAAGATGGTGGGGAAGCAGTGAGTATTGTCAGTGTGTGGGAGAATAGGGGAGTCCATCATTTGCCTAGGGCTCTTCTTCACCCTTGCAGATGGAGCCAGGATTTGTTACTAGTACCCTCAGACATCTGAACAAGGAGACCCTTGTGGAATATAATGTCACCTTGTTCCTAAACCAGTAACAAGATCTGTCTGTGCCACATGTAACCATCGGTGGCAGCAGGAGGTATACCAGGCATCTCTAAATTCTCCCTCCTGTCTCTGCAGTGGTGTTGGGGCACACACACAGCTGGATACCCACAGCATGTCCAACTGGATTCCCTTCCCAAACCTTGACAGCTCTTTCCCTCTATTTCTTCTTTGCCCCTTAAGCTTTCAGCACAGAATTTCTAAGCATTTTTGGCTTTCCAGTCAATTGAAACACTCCCCCAAAAGAAATACATATATGATCTCAAAACCTTTCCAGGATCCTCTTGATGCTGGACACCATGATGCCTAAATATCAGTTTGATAAAGCCTAGTGACCAATCTGATAGATGAAGTAATATCTCGTTTCAATTTGTATTAAAATGAGTATTTGTAAATGTTTTTCTAAACAGTGAGTGGCCAGTTCACATTTTCCAATTTTTCTATTGTCCTTTTTATCGGTTTTAGATGTTCTTTCCATCTTGCAAAGAGCCTTTCCTCACTACTTCTGCATTTTTAAAAAAGATTTATTTATTCATGCATACAGAACTGTGGTACAGGCCAGTGGCGGTGAGAGGATTCACCAGAGACAGAGTGGGGAAAAGAACAGGCAGATTGACAAAGTACACCGCTGAGGGGAGCAGCAGGCAGGTCAGGAGAGGTCTGCCACGCCATGAGGGCCACCTCCCTGGCCGGGGATCGAACTCATGCTGCAGTGGCTTCAGAGAGCCCCACATTGCAGTGCTTTAATCTGTTGTGCCACCAGGGAGAGCCCTATTTCTGCATTTTTAAGTTTGGTTGTAGTGTCTTTTTTCCTTCAGAAGTTTAAATATTTCATCCTGAGTCAGGGTGCATAAAGGGACTTACAGAAATGTGTAGGAAATAACAAAGGATGCTTTATTTCACTACAAGCTGATAAATAATAACTTTCAGTAACTCCCATGTACCAAAACCTAACTGAAGACTCTGTCCTTTCGAAAGAACAATGGGATTTAGGGTAGCCCGTTGTGTGCAGACCCCTGGACTCAATCCACCACATCTGGAGTGCTGGTTTTCCTGTTTAGCTCTCATAACCCTAATGCTTAATGCTTAAAACTTCTGACCTGTCCCAACATGGTCCCTTCTCTTCTCTTTTATTCCTTGACAGTCGATTACATAATCTCTTAGTTCCTTGATTGGATAATAATAGAAATTACCTCATGGGTGAGTTTGAGGCTTAAAAGGGTAAACATGTAAAATATTTAGAACAATGAGTGGCTGATAGGCAGGAAGCACCTAGTAAATTTTAACTATAATGTTATTATTATGTCAGATTTACTTTTTTCTTTGTGTTTTTTGGTCTCATTTAAGAAAGACTTCCCCAGTCAACAGGGCTTATCACAAATAGTCCTTTCTTCTTCTCTCAGGCACCTGTAGGCTCCCTTTGAAGTCAGAGGTGGCCATGTGGCTTCATTTGATGGATGAAATGTGAACAGGAATGATAATCTCCAGGGGTGACATTATCCATTCCCAACCGCTTTCCTGCCTTGGTTATTATGAAAATACATTTTTTTGATGGAGCCTCCAGCATCCTGCCTCCTTGAGCAGCTATGAGCAGAGCCCCATTGTCGCCTGAATTAGGCATGAACACAAGATCAGTCTTTTTTTTTTCCTTTTTGGAAGAAATATTTTTCTGCTCTGAGGTTGTTAACATATTCTCCTACACTTCTGGTGGTCGTTTTAGAGGGTTTTTTTTTTTTTTTTTCACATTTAGGCCTTCTGTTTCTTTAGGGCTATCTTTATGTGTGGTGTGACACAATGCATTCTTTTTTTCATGTGAAAATTTTATTGTCCCTATTCCGTTCTTGATTGGTCCTTTCTCCCACAGGTGTCTAAGGTCACCCTTGCCATATCTACAGTGCCTGAATCCATATGGGGCTTTTCAATTACTCTTTTTCTCTTGTTGATATCTTTGTGACTTACAGTACCATTGTACCATGTAGTTTACTTACCTTCACTTTGTCATTTATCCCAAAAGCTGGCAAGCCAAGGGTATGAAGAAGGGGGGGGGGGGGAAAGAGTGAGTCAAACTCTGGGCCTTTTAGCCAACCCCCCTTAGTGAGCACAGCACCAGGCTCTCGGCCTAGGGTTCCTGGTTATCTCTAACTTAGAATGTGCCAGTTCATTTCCTCCAAGATAAGATAACCAGAGCAAGTGAGAACAAGGAGTAGATATGTACTATTATTAGAGTTATTGACAGGGTCGGATAAATGCTTGGATTTCTGGTGGGATAGTGGAGAAAGACAGTCCTGGCACAATCAGTCAGGACTGCGAGGATTTTCTGTGAGAAGTGTAGGACATGAACCTTCCCAACTGTGAGATGCCAGCGTCAAATGTAATGCTTTGAATTTCTTGATAAAGAACACCATCTGAAAAAATATCTAGTCACAGAAAAGCAAAGTGTGATTATAAATGGTTTATTTCTTTTAATTATCACACCCATCATGATTAAGTTCATTTTTATAAGACTGTTACTGTTGATGGCATATAAAAGCATTGCTGTTTAATCATAGCAGTATTAGCAGTATATCAAGAGATAGGACATATCGCAGGTAAATTTGAAGGTAGAGGACATGCTTTTGCACTAACATAAGTCCCACCATTCCTAATACAGCCGACACTGGCAAGCCAGTGTGCCCCCACCCCCTTGCCTTCGTCCCACACCCCTCTTCAGAACCTCATGCAGAGCCAGGCACCAGCAGGGAGGGTCACTGTTCAGCAGGGATGAGCAGCAGCAGGAGGAGGCCAGGCAGCAGCAGCAGGAGTGTGGAACTTTCTCTTACTCCTGCAGATGGGAAAAAGAGAAGGAAAGTTTTCTCTGTGGGGTTTCTTAATCTGTGGGTCTCACAAAATTTTTTAGTTTAGGATTAAAAACCCAAGATGGTGAGCTCTAGGGGATCCCTGTAGCTGGTCTGCAGTTGGATTCTCCTGCCTTTCAGGGATTCCTGAGCTGAGGTACCCAGGAGTAACAGGGAGAAAGATGACGTATCCTTTCAACTCTCTGAACTTAAGGTCACATTGAGTTGGCTGAGTTATCAAGGCCTGATACACCCCTCATTTCCTTCCAGGGCTACTTCTAGGCCCTTTGTCCTCCAAGTAGAGCTGCAGCTCTGTCTGTAAGGCCTTCCCTGCCTGGGGCCTGCAGTTCCCTACACTCTTGGAAGCCACTATATGCTTGTCTTGCTCTGCCCAAGATGTTTCCAGGTCTGGATCAAACAGAGGTTCATCCTCTGCAGCAACGTTGTACTTTGTCCACTAACTAGTATTAATCAGGGTTGTGACTCTTGGTGGGGTCACCTGAGGTTCTCAGTCTCACTGAATCTGACCGTCAACCGCTGGACCTGAGATGGTGGGCAGCAGATTCCTCTGCTGCACCAATTACCTGACTATCTTGTTTCCACTAGTCTTGACCCAAATTCAAACTTACTCCATGGAAAAGCTCAGAGCTGCCCTGAGTTTTGTTGTTCCCTTTCCACCCCCAAGCATTTCTCTAATTTCTAACCCCCAGCAGGGTATAAACATTAATGTGGTTAAAACTAGTTACTGAGTCTTCCTGCAGCTCAGATCTACTTCTGGATGGATCCTGGCAGCTCTACAACTTAACCTACTTCAGCAACATGTGCTGGACCCCTGGTCAGGAATGAATGACAGGCCCTAGATGCTAGTGGAGTTAGAGAATCTGTAGCATTAAAGTGATGACCAGATGTTCCACAAAAGGTTGTCAGTTCTCACAGAAATTATTACTGCAGTATTTCTTATCTGTATCATTTTACAAATGAGAATTGAGGTATAGATCACTCAGATAACTTGCCCGAAGTCCCTGAACTAGAGGGGGTTGAGCTTGGGTTACTGTTGATGTGTTTGGACCCCAAGCCTGTAGCAAGGAACAGTTTGAGGTTTAATTTTTCCTGAAAGTATCAAGCATGGCTTAGCACTAAAGTGATAGCAGAGCTAGGTGTTAAATAAAGAACTACTATATCAAAATATTGCCTTGGATTGGTTGGGTACAATGAAAATCTAAGATACTTAAGGCCAGAGGAACAATGGATGGAAAGTGCATGGAATCTCGAAAGCCAGGACCTTGGAAAAGGTGGGGTTCTCACCCACCAAATGATTCACCCCCAAGCCTCCACTACTATTTCCAGCCATTGCTGTTATGTCTTCGCTAAGCTCTGAGTCTGTTAGTTTTGTTGTTGTTGTTTTTTTTAAAGATTTATTTATTCGTACAGAACTGGGGTACAGGCCAGAGATGCGGAGGGTGAGAGGATTCACCAGAGACAGAGTGGGGAGCAGAACAGGCAGATCGAGGAAGTACACTGCTGAGGGGAGCAGCGGGCGGGCCAGGAGAGGTCTGCCACACCATGTGGTCGCCTCCGGGGCAGGCGGGAATCGAACTCATGCGGAGGTGGCTTTAGCTTCTCAGTGCAGTGCTTTAACCCGCTGCGCCACCAGGGAGGGCCCTCTGAGTCTGGTAGTTTTACCACATCTAACTCCTGGCAGGTCAGACCTCGTCATCCCTGTAGTACTAGGGGCCTGCCTATGTAAACACTTTCAGTTCTTTTTCTCAGACACTATTCATTTGCTCTTTATTCCAGCCAACTTCTATGTGAATGATTGGACACAGCCTACTCAGAACCTGCAAACCATCTACACTGTCATGTTTTCTGAGCACACTCCTCAGTACATCTGGCTTTGCTCTCTCCCTCTTATCATGTCTCTTAGGGAATACCAGTTCCCTGACCTCCCTCCATCACCACGGCCATCTCCCCAGTTTAGGCACCCACGCCTGCCGGTAGGATTACTGCGTAGCCACACCATTCTAGCTGGCACAGGACTGCTCACTCCCCTGACCCTTGACTAGATGTCCTGACAAGTGGTGGTTTCCACACCTCATGTTCCCTGGTGCTCAGCAGACCTTTCTGACCAGTTTGGGAGCCTGGCTAGACTGGACACTGTGCGCTGCCCTCTACTACAGGAGACCAGTCCTGTTATTTTAAGGATCTAACACTTAGCAACAGTTGTTGTTCTCTGTCCTGGTAGTTTCTAGGAGCAGAGTATCCCCTCTTCTCTTTCATGGGTGTCCCACCTCTCCCACCTGGAACATGGACCAGACTCACCTGAGCTGTTGGAAATATGCCAGCAGTTGAAGTTGCTCTTAGATTTTTTAGGATTGGTAAGTGAAAATTCTTTAATATTGTTTTTGATTTGTGTTTTGGTGACTTGATATTCCTCATATCCTGGAATTAGCACTTCTTCTTCATCTTTTACCAAAGAGAATTTTGAAATATCAACACCTAAGGAGGTTTCGATAATAAATAGTGTCCCACTCTGTGCAAATTTCTCAGCTTTGACCTTAGACCGAGATGATGAGGCAAATTGCCCAAAACGTACATTTCCTGGCCCACTATAATCACACTGTACATTTATACCTCTGTAAACTGTGTAAGTCTTCTTTTCAGAGAGACGCTGAAGAGCTGTGGTCAAGTAATAATGGAAGGCTTTGAACTGAAAGGATTTTTTATTTTCCTTGAAGTTTCTTACAGCTGTGTTAAAATCTGTTGCAATGGTCTTGTTGGTATAGAGCACTACAGCTATTCCTTGGGGAGTAGTTAATTTTCCAGAATTGCTTATACTACCCTTATTTTTATTCCAGCTTTCCTTTGCCTTTTCCCATCCAGATTTAAACTTTTCATTTGCTTCCAGTTCTTCTTTTAAAGCTGGGGTGCTTCTTTCTCCATTTGTTCAGTACAGCCCTCATACTGATCATCAAAAAAATTTACAGCCGTCTCTAACTTACATGACTTGCGTTCCTGTGCCAGGCCTGTCACCTGCAAAGAAGGAGCAATGTTCCTTACTACATTTATTGACAAACCAGCTTGTACTGGATGCTACCCAGAGCCCACAGCATGGGCTCTGCTCAGCATGGACCCTGCATGTTCTATTCATAGGACTCCTGTCTGGTACATGTATGTAGACAGTCTTACTATACTATGAGTAGTGAAAAAAGATAACAACTAGGCTTTGTGGCTTTGTTTGCTAATTTTTTTTAACCTTTTCAGATTCATGCTTTCTTTTTTTTTAATTTAATTTTTTTAATTTTCAAAAAAATTTATTAATTACATTTTTCTCTTAAATCATTATAGTCCCTAGAGTTCTCCTGTCACCATAACACCCATGAACTCTCACCATATCCCCTCATACTCACCTCTCCTCTGTTTTGACATGTTAGATGATTTGTGAATTAAGCTAGTTTCATGTCTCCTTTTCCAACTTGGAATCCTTTTATTACCTGCTTGCTCTGGCCCAAACCTCTAGTATTAAGTTAATCAGTAGTGGAGTAGTCAGCATCCTGTCTTTTTTTTTTTTTTTTTGACCATTAGGCATTGTGCCTTTCAGCTTGTAATATATCACCCTGATTATATTAGGGTGGGTTCCTTCTATCCCTGTCATGTTTAAGGCTTTATCATAAATCTGTGCTGAATTTTATCAAGTGCTTTTTCTGCATCTATTAGAGGATCTTTATTTTTACTTTAGTTGATAACATGTGTGGACTAATTTATGTACATTTACTCACCCTTGCATCCCAGGGGTAAACATTATTTGATTATGATGTATAATCTTTGTGATACACTGTTGAATTCTATTTGCCAGTATTTTGTTGAGGATTTATGCATATATATATTCCCTAGGGGTACTGGCCTGTACTTTTCTTGATGTTTTTGCCTGTGGGTTAGCGCCCTGTTTATTTCTTCAAGCTCATCTCTCAGTATGCTGGTTGGTATCATAAAATATATTAGGGAGTATTCCCTCTTCTTAATTTTTAAATGCAGTTTGGCAAGATGAGCCTAGGTTCTTCTTTAAAGGTGTGATAGAATTTGTTTCTGAAGCTGGCTGGCTGAAGCCTTCTACTTGGGGAAGATTTTTTTTTTCCCATTTTAATTTCTATTCTTGTGGTCAGTTAATTGACTCCTATTTCTTCCTGATTTAATCTTGGTAGATTATACTGATCTTAGAAATGTGTTTATTTCGTCAAGCTCATTAAATTTATTGATGTGTAATTATTTATAGTAACATTTTATGATTCTTTGTATGCCATCTGTGGTCATTTCTTCTCTTTCACTTTTTGATTGTGTTTATTAATATTTTTCTTTTCTATTTTGTTAGCCTAGCAAGAGATTTGCCATTTTGTTTATCTTTTTTTGAAGTACTTACTTTCATTAATCTTTTATATGGTCTTTTTAAGAGCTTAAATAGACAAAATAGATAAAATACTACATCAAGTATTGCTTTCTGAAGTTCCTCTAAACCCCTCCCTACCAAGATTTTTTTTACTAAAATTTCTAAAAATTTATACATATATTTTTTACATCATTCTTCAGTTTCTGTTTTAAATTTATTTTTACATCATTCTTCATTTTGTGCCTTTTTCCATCTTAGTTGTACTCCCTGTGGACTTCCTACCACCAATTGACCCGTGTGCCATTGCCTTCATGCTTTCTAACTAATTTTAGCAGACTCAACCTGTTGTGTTAGGATCTATTACCTGAGTTAGGATCAAAAAGTGAACTGCTATGGCCAGAAGAGATGTCATCTCCCAGTTCAAAAATAACTGCAAAGGAGAAAAATAAACTTATTTTCAAATACTATCCAGTCAATAGTCAAGTTATATAATTTTGAATCTTTTTGTTAAAGATCTATTAATTTATGCATAGAAGACCTGGGGTGCAGGCCAGAGGTGTGGGATGTGGGAGGATTCACCAGAGACAGAGTAGGGAGTAGACAGGTCGATCTGTTAAAATACACTGCTGAGGAGAGCAGCAGGTGAGACAGGAGAGGTCTGCTGTGCCACATATGGATTAGCATCCTTGCAAGATTGGAATTTCAGCCCTCATGGCAATAGCAATGAGACTTAACCTCTAGACCACCAGGGATGCCCCCCTCGTTTAGACTTTTATATGGTATAAATTAACAAATATGCCCACAGTATCATTCACTCAAGCATCATCCCCAAACAATAGCAATTTATTTAAATGTTTCTGTCTCAGATTTCAAAAGTAGCAATATATCAAAAAAAAAGTCACATGACAAAAAAGCATGCACAGCCTGCAAGTAAATATGATAATGAAAAAGAGGTGTGGCCACTCTGACCACAGTGACGTGTCAGTTACTGAATCCCTTCGTTAAACACAGAAGTCAGGGATCCTATCTGTATTGTTTCTTGAATAGTGAACAGGTTATCTTGTGAACCTCTGCCTGACTCCTGTGTGCAGGGACCAGGTGAATCTGCCTCATGGGTCCCAGTAGGGAGCTGATAGAGAAAAAAATCCTTGCTGGTAATAAACAGGGCTGCCTATCACACAGATAGCCAGTGAAAATAACAGATCACATTTTGGCAGACCCTTCACAAGCTCTAATATTGTACTCCCCCTTATAGAAATACTATGAATCATTTCACAAATGCTTTAAAATAATTCTCCTCAAAGTTTTAACTTGAAGCTCAAGCATAAATCAACACTCGTGAGTAACTGCTGCTTTCTAATATGCAACTATTCTAGGCACTAGAATATTCAAGGACATCCTACCCACTTGCTTCTGGAGCTTTCTGCAGGTGTTTGGTATAGACTGGCTGGTGATATGAGTTTCCAAAATTACTTTGCCCTCTATTAAGTTTGGATGGAGTTTTGTGCATTTTTATAGATGACCTCAGTCAGTTGCCCTTGAAACAGGGCTGGGTTCTCATTGGGTTCCTTGGTGACCTTTTCATAGTTTACAAGCTTGGATATATATCCATGAGACAGGTGATCCTATGATCTCTGTGGGCCACACCCAGTTGTCCCGTTTGATGGTTTCTGTTGGATCATTAACAGGGACAACAATATTCCCAATCTCATGTTGTTTGGGTTGCCTGGCAGCTAAGTCATTTACATATTTCAGACTTCTGCCCAAATATGTTGTTTCTCCTCCACCATGAGCTTAGGTGGAAAGGACACTGTAGGCATACTGCCAAATTAAATAAAAAATCAGGGCAAGGGCCTGAGACTCATCAGTGAACTTTCCAGGATCTTCTGAAAACCTTCCCACATTTGCTTAAAGTGGGTTAGATCAGACACAGAAAAGGACACATGGACCCCACTTCCCCCATTGTTTACTTCACAAGGGGTGCATTTTGGGGAAAGCTGACTATATGATGCTCCACTTGCAGGATAACCTGCGGGCTTTGATCTTGGCAAGGGAGGTGGACAAACTTGTATGTGGGAGGTGCTGTTGGGGAGTCAGTTTGCACCTCTAAGATCTAGAGATCTCAGGGCCATTAGCCTACTGGTAAGGGATCAAGTACCAACAGGGTCCTCCTTTTTAGGTACTGAAAGGAGTGTTCAGCAAAACACATTTGATAGGACTTGTTTAACTTTGGATCCTGTTGCAGGACCATGAAACCTTCATAGAGAGGGGACTTTTGTCCACTTGCCTCACCTCCTTACAGCAGGTCTAATTGTAAAATGGGGTTGTAGATTAGAGTCCCATTGAGCGTCCAGGCTGCTTATAAAAGGGCCAGACTGAATGATATGACTTGTAGTATTGCATCAGCAGCTCTTTTTTTTCCCTCTTTTTAACTTTTTAGGCCCATTAGCCCTAACCTCTTGTATTGCTTCAGAAGGCCACTCAGAGGACAGACTGTGGGGGTGTGGAGGTGGACTGAGCAGATCCCATCCAGGATGGGCGCCTGAGGAAAGAAGAGTGAGTCTGTCATGGACAGTTACCTGGGTGACCCCAAGCTGAAGCCTGTTTTCTACTGTCCACTGCTGCTGGAGGAGTTAATACGAAAACCTGGGATCAAAGTAAAGTCTCTGCCCTGGAGGAAGGAGGCAATGAAATTCAAAGGCTCTGACTAGCATTGCATAGGAGCACCCAATTCTGGCCTCTGGGGTCCCTTTCTGCCCCTAGAAGGGGGTCTGGAGATCTAATGTCCCTTAATAATCCTTCAGAGGCCCTGGGACTGGGTGATGTTATGGAGATGACTCCTGTGATCACCCTAGATTGCTGCAGTGACTAATCACATGGGTTAGTTTTTTGTGTGTCAAGAACATTAAAGGGGCACTCTCAGGTATGCTTTTTCTGTGTTCCCGGTATTCCTTTACCAGGTCAAATTTACATCCAGTCCATGGTGATTAATACTAGCTATCATAGAGGTTTTGTGACTTTGAACAAGAGGGTTCATGATACATGACCAAAGACCCAGCTCAGAAAATTCAATATATTCAGGCAGAAGCCAGGTATTGTTTTTGCACTTTTAAAGGTCTCAAGACTAAGGCCTGTGTAACTAGGAGTCCCAAGCCTTGAATTAAAAACCCGTGCTCATCTGTGAAGCAGGGAGAGGAATTCAGTTCCCACCAGTGGGAGAGAAGGGAAAAAAAACGGTGGTGGTGGAGAGGAGCAGTGGGGAGACTTGGAAACACAGTAAGGGAGTCCTTGAGGAGTGATGGGGATCAAGCTCAGCAAAGGCAAGAGAGGCCTGTGCAGGGAAAGGGGTGGGGGTCGTATTCAGCAAGACAAAGGCAGAGCAAGATTGAGAAAGAGGACAGGAAAGCAGCTCACCACAGGAGGGAAGAGAACCAATTCCAGGTCCCAAGTAAAACCTGAGCAGGAATTACTGAGGGAGTGGGCTATGGAGGTGTTTGAGACGAGGCCCTAAGCTAAGACACGTGCTCTTTATCTTCCAAGTGGCAGGACCAAACTAAGCCAGGAGCGTGAACTGTTTTGCCCTGCCATGGGTCTCCTTGAATGTGGCGGCCACTCTTGAACCCTTAACTGGATGCCCATGCTCAAGATTTTAAACCACTTTGTCTCAGAGAGAGCAAGAGAAAAGGAAGAGAGGGAGAAACTGCCCTGCTGCTAGGCCCTCTGGGATTCGCGGCCCAGCTACAAGAGAAGAAAAAAGGAGGAAGGGAACTGGATTAGGGAAACAAAAATTTACCCGTGCTGGTGAATCACCCCACTCTGGGCACCAAATGATGGCAGGTTTGTGGACTCGGGGTCCTTGGATCCCTCCGGGGATGAATTCAACGAGTGTCTTCAGATTCAGTGCAACATAGTGAGTTTATTAGGAGGGAAAGGTGTTTGCAAAGTCACAAATGAGCCTCTCTTGCCTAGAAGTGGAGGATTGGTTTTCAGGATTGAATTTTTTTTTGAAAAATTGTTTTCCTTTGCTCTTTTTCACTGTTTTTCTCTATACCTCAGCTTTAGCACTTTTCAATTGTGCTAATTGTGCTAGCCGTTCACTCACTCTCTACTCCCCATCTCCAGCCTGCGGTTTGGTGAGCCTGCCATGTACCCAGGTATCATCAGATAGACTGAATGTCCTTTCTTTAATGTTTTCCCTTTGCCAGTTCTGATCTCACTTCCCTACCTGGAATATTTCTTTTTATTTATTTTCTTACGACGTTCATTTTTGCACAATATTTGATTTCTCCCCTAGAGTGAAGTTACTGTAGTTCTCCCACCACTGAATCACTTTGTGCTCTTCCCTCCCCTGCTCTGACCCCTTCTCCCTCTCTGTCCCCTGCTGTATGCCTCAGGTCTATAGTAAGTTTTGTCTTTGGCCTGACCCTTTTTTTTTTTTTTTTTTAAAGATTTATTTATTTATTCATACAGAACTGGGGTACAGGCCAGAGGCTCAGGGACGGTGAGAGGCTTCACCAGAGACAGAGTGGGGAGCAGAACAGGCAGATTGACGAAGTACACTGCTGAGGGGAGCAGCGGGCGGGTCAGGAGAGGTCTGGCTCGCCATGTGGTCTCCTCCGGGGCAGGCGGCAGGCGGGAATCGAACTCATGCGGAAGTGGCTTCAGATTCTCAGTGCTGTGCTTTAACCCGCTGCGCCACCAGGGAGGGCCGGCCTGACCCTTTTTTTAGTATCCCTATCTTTCTCCCATCAGTGAAACCACCCAATATTTCTCTTTTCGTTTCTGTCTTATTTCACTGAGCATAATCCCTTCCAGTTCCACCCATGTTGCATGGGTTTATCCTCGCTGCATAGTATTCCATTGTGTGTGTGTGTGTGTGTGTGTGTGTGTGTACACACACCACATCTTCTTGATCCCTGCACCTGCTTTTTACTTGGACTATTTCTTACACTGGACTGACTTTGTGACTTTTGGCTTTTGAGTGCAATATGCAGTTTTTAAGTCTCCTTTCAGGTACATCCCAACACCTATCTCTTCTTAGAGGTCCTTCCTTCGTCCCTCATATTTAGACTTAATGTTAGAGTCCGAAATCACCCGGTTGCCTCTCATGACAAAGGACAGGACCAGAGATGCACAAGCAAGTGGAGTTTATTAAATCAGCTAGCTGGGGTCTTGCTCTACCTGTGTGGCCTGCGTGCCTGGAGTTTATTAAGCCAGCTAGCTGGGGTCAAGCTTTCCTGCAGGCATGCAGGCCACACAAGGAGAGCAAGACCCTAGCTAGCTGGCTTAATAAACTCCACTTGCTTGTGCATCTCTGGTCCTGTCCTTTGTCACGGGAGGCAACTGGGTGATTTTGGACTCTAACAATACTTCCCCTTCAGAAAACAGCTCAGAGTTCTTGGGTACTGATTAGATTAAATAAAACTTTCAATTAATTTCAACTGCATCCTGGAATAGCACCCCCATTAGTTCCCAACCACTGGCAATATTTCCTTTACCCCCAGCTGCCCATCAGCACCGTCAGTACCCTAACCACCTTCAGAGAGTAGGATTTGCCCAGCACTTGTCAACGTAGCACTTGCCAAGTAAGCTGAAAGAAAATGCAAGGCAACGGAAACTCCATTATAAAAGCTAGATGCCATCTGCTAGCTTTTGCAGACAGTCACTAACCTTTCCTCCAGTGGAAAGTACTTTAAAAAAAGGCCCTCCCTGGTGGCGCAGCGGGTTAAAGCACTGCACTGAGAAGCTAAAGCCACTTCCACATGAGTTCGATTCCCGCCTGCCCCGGAGGTGACCACATGGCGTGGCAGACCTCTCCTGACCCGCCCACTGCTCCTCTCAGCAGTGTACTTTGTCGATCTGCCTGTTCTGCTTCCAGCTCTGACTCTGGTGAATCCTCTCACCACCCCTGAGCCTCTGGCCTGTACCCCAGTTCTGTATGCACAAATAAAATAAATCTTTAAAAAAAAAAATTAGTTTTATTTCTAACCTCTCAGTCTGTGTGAATTTTTCCATAAACCACACTGAGCTAACCTAGAACCCAACTCATCACATCCAGTACCTGGTTACCTGTAAAGCGTTGTTGGTTTGATCCTGGGCCACCATGGACAGCAGTGCATGAGAAGATGGTGCTCTGACCTTTTTATCTTGGAAAAATGTTTACTTTCAGTTTCAAACATTTGAAAGTGAAAGATAGTTCATGAATATTTCATGTGTTTTTTTTGTTGTATTTTATGTATCCTGAGAAGAGGGTGAGAACATTTATGTTGACTCTCCCTGGGATTGGGGTGTATGCTCCTTGTACTTGTGTGCATGTGAGTGTGTGTCTTGCTGCTTGCAGGAAGATCCTGAAAAGCAGGGATTATTGATCCTTTTTCCTTACATTGATTTACAAATTTCCTGAGCTATTTAAGGGAATTAGTTAAAGGGAAAAGTTAGAGAGATAAGTGCTTTTTAAAATTTTTTTTAAATGTTCACAATGTGTGTGTGTGTGTGTGTATCTAACTATCTAGATACATATTTTACACCATTCTTCCTTTTTGTATAATGCATGCTTTCTCCTCTCAGGTATAGTTCCCATAAAATTCCCACCACTAGGTCCCTCCCTGGTGGTGCAGCAGGTTAAAGCATAGCACTCAGAAGCTAAAAGACACATCAGTATGAGTTCTATCCCTGACCTGCCCGCCATTCCCCTTAGCAGTGTACTTCTTCAGTTGGCCTGTTCTGCTTCCCACTCTGTATCTGGTGAATCCGTCGACTCCCCCTGCACCTCTGGACTATACTGCAGTTCTGTATGCATAAGTAAATAAATCTTAAAAAAAAAATTCCCACCATCAGTTCACACGTGCACCATCACCATGGTCTCTGTGTTATTTCCTCCTATCTTGGTCCTTTTCCCTCCCCATCCCCTGCAGAGTGTCTTCTGATTTATATTTCCCTGTTAATTTTGTTTTGTTTTTAAATTTATTATAATTATTTTTTTTGCTGATCCCTTACTTGGCTCCCCTACATTCCTCCTATAAGTGAAACCATCCAATATTTTTTTTTTTCCTTCTGGCTTACTTTACTGAGCATAGTCCCTTCGAGCTCCATCCATGTTGCTACATATGGCATAAGTTTGTCTTTTTGATTGCTGAATAGTATTCTATTGTGTATATAATACATATTAATTCAGTCATCTATTTGTGGTATTTGGGATGTTTCCATATCTTACTTTTTGTAAATAATGCGGCAATAAACATTGGGGTACAAATATACCTTTAAATTAATGTGTTCATGGGGCCCTCCCTGGTGGCGCAGCGGGTTAAAGCACTGCACTAAGAAGCTTAGACCACTTCCACATGAGTTCGATCCCTGTCTGCCCCGGACGAGATCTACATGGCGTGGCATGTAGATCTCTCCTGACCCGCCCGCTGCTCCCCTCAGCAGTGTACTTCGTCGATCTGCCTGTTCTGTTCCCCACTCTGTTCCTGGTGAATCCTCTCACCCTCCGCATCTCTGGTCTGTACCCCAGTTCTTTATAAATAAATAAATCTTTAAAAAAAAAATTAATGTGTTCGTGTCCTTTCGGTAGATTCCTAGGAGTGGAATTGTTGAATCATATCGAAGTTGTTTGAGAAACCGCCACACAATTTTCCAAAGTGGTTGGACCAGATTGCATTCCCACCAGCAGTGTAGGAGCCTTGCTTTTTCTCAACATCCTCACCAACATTTATTGTTTCCTGTCTTTTCATTATGTGCCACTCTCACTGGTGTAAGGTTATATATCATTGTGGTTTCTATTTGCATTTATTTCCCTGACTACAAGTGATAGTGAACATCTTTTCATATACCTATTGTCCATTTGCATTTCCTCTTTAAAGAAGTGTCTTTTTAGATTTTCTGCCTTTTTTTTTTTTTTTTTTTGCACTGCCACAGATAGATTTTCTGCCATTTTTTTGACAGGATTGTTTACTTTGTTAAGTCATGTCAACTCTTTGTAGATCTTTGTGATCAGTCCCTTATCAGTGCAAATTTTTCTTCCCCAATCAATAAGGTGTCTCTTTGTTTTGTGTAATGTCTCTTTTGCTGTTTAGAAGCTCTTTAACTTGATGTAGCCCCAGCTGTTTATCCTTTCCTTCACTATCCATGCTTTAGTGTTTTATCTTTAAAGATGTTACTGAGGTGAATGTCATGTAGTGTTTTGCCCACCTTTTCTTCCAGATATTTTATGGTTCAGGTCTTATGTCTAGTTCCTTAATCCATTTGAGTTGGTTTTTGTGCATTGTGCGAGGTAGTAATCTAGCTTCATATTTTTGTATGTAGCTGTCTAGTTTCTCCAACAGCATTTGTTCAAAAAACTTTCTTTGTTCTACTACATATTCTTTGCTCCTTTGACAAAGATTAGCTGTCCATAAAAACCCGTGGGTTTATATCTGGGTTTTCTACTCCAATCCACTGGTCTGTATGTCTATTCCCTTTTCAGTACCTTGCAGTTTTTATTATTTTGGCTTTGTAGTATAGGTTGAAGTCAGGGAGTGTGATGCCTCCATTCTCTTTTGTTTTAGTCAGGAGAGTTTTGGCTATTCAAGGTTTTTTGTGGTTCCATAATAAATCTCATCAATATTTGTTCTATTTCTTTGTTTTTTAGTTTTTTATTATAATAGTTTATTTTCACATCATTTTGTGCCCTTTTCCATCTCAGTTGTAATCCCCGTGGACTTCCCTTCACCGTTTCACCCATGTGCCATCACCATAGTCCTGTGCACTTCCTCCTCCCCCTTTTTTATCCCATTTCCCACTCCACCCCCATAAAATTTCTCTGGTATATAGTTGGTCATTATTATTATTTTTCCTGTTCCTTTATGCTCCTGCTATAGTGAAACCATCCAGTATTTTTCTTTCTCTTTCTGGCATATTTCACTAAGCATGATCCCATCCAGCTCCATCCATGTTGCTGCAAAAGGCATGAGTTTATCTTTTTTGATTGCTGAATGATATTCCATTGTGTATATGTACCACATCTTTTTAATCCAGTCATCTACTTTTGGGCATCTGGATTGATTCCATGTCTTTCTTATTGTAAATAAAGCAGCAATAAACATGGGGGTGCAGGTGTCTTTTTGAATCAGTGTTTTTGTGTCTTTTGGGTAGTACCTAGGAGTGGGATTGCTGGGTCCTATGGAAGTTCCACTTTTAGCAGTTTGAGAAACCCCAAACAGTTTTCCATGGTGGTTGTACTAGTTTGCATTCCCACCAGCAGTGCAGGAGAGTTCCTTTTTCTCCACATCCTCGCCAACATTTGTTGTTGCTAATTGTTTGAAGATGTGCCATTCTCATTGGTGTGAGGTGGTATCTTAGTGTGGTTTTAATTTGCATCTCCTTTATTACAAGTGATGTTGATATTCTATTTCTTTGAAATATGTCATTGAGGTTTTTATTGGAATAATGTTTAATCTATATATTGCTTTTGGTAGGATGGCCATTTTAATGATGCTAATTCTTCCCATTCAATAACAGGGGACGTCTTTCCATTTCTTTGTGTACTGAGGCAAGTGCTTCTGAGGATCATTTTTGCATCCTTGGGCACGCCTTAGTATGCACTGGTGATCTTTTTCAATATGAACTTGCCAAAGTATAACAAAACAAAACAAAAATTGTTGATTTTGTATTCAATTTCTTGGGAAACACTTAGCCTCTCTTGTTCCTCAATCCTCGTATTGAATGAATTGGTTTTCATGGTAACTGGACTTAGTCATTAAGTAACTGTTTTAAAAGATGGCAAACACTGCAACAGAGTAGGTTGCCAGAACTCTAAAAATTCCTGTTTTATAATATTTAGAAAAGGAGTCTCCTCCACAGTAATTGCTGGGGATCTAGTAGCCCTTCTGCCCACCTGTGCCTATGCAGGTACTTCTTTCTTCCAACTCTCTCTTTGCAGGTCAACGACCCTTTTGTCTCCTGTGAACTGTGACCATGCCAGTGCTTCTTTTCACTGACCTCTCTCTGCAGACCTGACTCTCCTTCCAAGGCTGCTGCCTGTGACTGTGCCAGCCTCTCTCTTAGCAAAACAGTCCCTTTCAAGGGCAGCTTTTCCTGCCTGCTTGTATTTGTACAGGTGTCCATTATTCTTATCTCCCTTTTATAACAAATGTATCCTTTGTATATAAAACAAATACTTGGGGCTCTTTTTAGTGCCCAGCTTTCTAACTGAACTTTCACAAGTGTGTAAATCCAGAATTCCAGTAAGGATAGGAGCAGTGTTGGGAGTGACCAAAGATTTACTGGCCAGGATGGAATTAGGGCCGTAAAGAATTGAACCCTGCATCCAAGCTTGATAAAGTGGTAATAAACTGACTGTGCATCCTGGATGGGACTAGCTGAAGGTGATAATGAACTGAGTCTCACATCAAGAACACAGCGATGAGTCACCCCCTTTGGATCTAGTTCAGAATCTATATAGGAGACCCTTCCCCCTTATTGTGTTGGCAGTAGCTCCGGACCCCACCCTAGGGGCTCCGTCTCAGCTGCTGTCCGGGAGCAATAAACTCTACTTCCTCAGCCTTTCTGCCTCTCGCCTTCTTTTCTTGCAGCAGGTCACAGAAGTTGGGACAAAACAAGCAGTTAAGATCTAATTCTCACTGATGTTGAATTAGGAAGTAGCTATAAAAATTAAACAGATAGTTCAGGAAGATGTGCTACAGTTTTCTATTGAAAAACAACATTTATCCTTATAGGCAATCCTTTTTGATTGAAAACAGATCCAAAGAAAGATCATTCTTGATCCCCAAATAAGCCTGATCTCATGGTATTTGGCCTGATTATTTACATAGGTACAGCAAGAAAGGTAGCTTGGTTTATAGATTTTTCTTTTAAGGTCTTTTATTCATTTATACACATAAGAACTGGGGTCCAGGCCAGAGGTGTGAGAGGATTCACCAGAGACAGAGTGGGGAGCAGAATAGATAGATTGAAGAAGTAAGACTGCTGAGGAAGCAGTGGGCAAGACAGGAGAAGCCCACCATGCCACCTTCCTGGTGGCTAGGCATTGAACTTGTGCCATAGCGGCAGTAGCTGTAGATAGCTTCATGGCACTGCACCTCAACCTATTTCACCACCAGGTAGGAACTGTTAAGGGGAAGGATGTCCTAAAGGAACTCTGCAGAGTCTTGTGGACCCCACCCCCTACTCCAGCTTTCTGGACTCTACCCCCTACTCCAGTGATTGGAAACTACAACTCCCAGTAGTACCAGGGAGAAAACTGCAAGGACCCAAGGGTGGAGCTAGCAGGAATTCTGGGACATTGGGGGATAAATAGGGCACCATTGTGTGCCTCTTCCCCCCACCCCCCACCGCGTGACTAGACATTTCAGTCAGCCCAGCCAGTTATCCCGTTCTTTCCCTGGGTTGTTTCCTACTCCTTTCCGCTTATTGACCCTTTTGTGTGTGCCTGCAGTATAACTAAATTTTTAGCATGCAGGTGAGGGCCCACATACAGGCAGCCCAGTCCACTCCGGGCTACCCTGTAACAGAACCAGTATATATAGATCTTCCAGTTTGCTTTGCTGGAAAAATTTATAAGAAATCTGACTGGACTTTGAAAAACTTCTTGAATCTAGGAAGTCAATCTGAAAACTCGCCATAGGATTTCACTTGTAGTATCTAAAGATTAAGTGAATTCTTTCTGAGATTCCTTCGAATATTGTAAATGTCAGGGCCTATCAGAAACAGCCTTCTATACTCAGAGGTAAAACTGGAATTCTGAAAGTCAGATACCAGGTATTCAAGAGGGTTTTGTTAGCACTGACTCTGAAAGCTATGCTTAGATTTCTGAGTGTCAGGTCACATGTAAGTAGGTGAGCATCATTTTCAAATATGACATTCTTAATAAAGCAATATCTTCAGTTATGTTCCATTAACTAGGAGGACAAACTCTATGCACATAGTATTGTCATTGTTACTGGAATGTCAATCTCAGTTTCCTCCGCCAATGAAAGGAAACAGAGTTTGAGGAGAAGGAAAGTAGTTTCATCTGTCCACAAACTGAGGGCAGCAGACTAGTGTCTGAAAGACCATTGTCCTGCTCTTTGGCAGAGTTATAAGGCAATAAAAGCATGGGCATAGGGATGGAGGAGAGGGCACATCAGCATGTCCTCCCTTGTGACAAAGCATCTGGATGTTTTGCTTGATGGCAGCTTGTTTTTGCCATCACCAAGTGGTCAACAATTCCAAAGTCATCTTCCTAGTGATGCTCTTTTCTGTTTAAATGTAAGAGAATGAAGTTTGTAAGCCTAGAGGGTAAATAAAGAAAGGAAATGGGAGGCTTCTCTGGTGAACAGAGACATATACTTTGTTATGCCTCACCACGAAAATAAGAATTCAGTAAGAGTTTCTGAATTCTGGAGGACATAGGTAGGGAGAAAAAGATAATTTTTTTTTTCTGTTGACAAACGTATAGTCTATGGAATTGCTTAGAACTGTAGATAGTTTAAGTGAAAGGGTTTTATATCCAGAAAATAGAATCTTAATGCATCAACATTATTCTGAATAAAACTCCTAATTATCCTGCATCAGTCCAGTTAACCCTATGTAGTTCTTGTTCTGTCTAATCTTGGGTTAGCAGTCTCATGAACCCATCATTTCTCTGCTAGAGTTAAGGAAGTCCTTAACTCCTCTCAGCCCATATATAGTTTCACAGTTACTTAATGAAAGGTTCATGTAGGAAGCAAGAATAAGGAAGCCCACATAGAAAAATTGGACACAATCAGATGGCCCTGATTCAAGCATCCTGACATCATCAAACTGAAACTCATGCCACACGCAGCTGCTGATTCTAAAAATTAACTTTGGTTCCTCCTAGCCTAACTTTATTCCCAGCCGCACAAGCCTGATTTCCTGCCTAACCTCTCCCCACCCTATAAAAGGATCCCTTTCTCTGGGCACAGGTGTGACTTCTCTGACCTCAACTTCTCTGCCTGCTAGAAACTAGCC
>NW_004567116.1:37659137-37660299 GCF_000260355.1 Condylura cristata | reverse complement strand
TTTTTTTTTTTTTTTTAATCACAACAGACCTTTCACTTAATTAATGCCATCAGAATCCTGTGCCAAAGAGCATCAGGCATCATTCTTTGCCACAAGTCTTTGAGGCAGGCCTTTTTATTGAAAACAAATAACTCCAACCTGTAGAATCATGATTTGCAAGTGCTTTCAGGAAAATATCAAACAAGTAATATTTGGCAGTATTGCACGAGACATAAAATTTCTGCCCTTATTACTGATAATTTTCAAAAGTGAAAGCTTTGATGAGAGTTCACTATAAAACGATGCAAGTCAGAGGAAATTTGTTTTTTCCTGAGCAATTAGAGCAATAGTCATAAGTCTCTTGTCCTCAGTTTGTGAGAATGCTTCAGAGCCCAAAACATTGAATGGGTGTCATTCATTTTAACTAGCTCCTGCAAAGCACAATTGGGTCTGTATTAACGAAGGTAAATTTTGAAAAGCACCTGAGGATGGAGGCCAATTGCCAAGTAAACAAGCCCAGAAAAGAGGGCAGAAATCTCAACCCTGCTTCTGATTTCTAGGGAGAACTGGAGGTTGGATCAATCACCAATAGCCAATGAGTTCATTGATCATGCTGTGTAATAACGCCTCCATAAAAGCCAAAAGGAGGGGCCTCCAAGAACTTAAAGGGTAGGAATCAGAAAACTTCCATGTGCTACTGTGCCAGGCTTCAAGCCCAGTATGGTCAGAAAATTCTTGTTCAGGACCTGGACCTGTGTGTCTCTTCATTTGGCTGTTGTATCCCTTAATATCTTCTGTAATATATTGGTATTCTACCAAGTAAATGGCTTTCCTAAGGCTTTGTGAATCACTCTGTCTTAATTGAATTTTTACTGGAAGCAGGGTCCAACTGCTTGCTGTTGGAAAGTCAAAACTTGAGAGACAATAAAAAATAAAAATTTGGGCCCTCCCTGGTGGCGCAACGGGTTAAAGCACTGCACTAAGAAGCTTAAGCCACTTCCGCATGAGTTCGATCCCCGCCTGCCCAGGAGGAGATCCACATGGCACGGCAGACCTCTCCTGACCGGCCCGCTGCTCCCCTCAGCAGTGTACTTCCTCGATCTGCCTGTTCTGCTTCCCACTCTGTCTCTGGTGAAGCCTCTCACCGCCCCTGAGCCTCTGGCCTGTACCCCAGTTCTGTATG
>NW_004567116.1:37657740-37659037 GCF_000260355.1 Condylura cristata | reverse complement strand
AAAAAAAAAAAATTTGGGAAAAAAAACAAAAAACTTGAGAGACAAGAGTTAGTGGGAAGAAATCAGGTTTATTCATTGGCCAAGGAATCCAGAAGGGAGCTTGTGCTTTACAGGCTTTTTTCCCCAAACTGAGGAGAAACTGGGAATTATATGGGGGCATATCAAGGAAGGGCAGAAGCTAAAGGGTCTGTGTCAGCAGGATTTCAGAAAAATAGGCAGGGGCTTTAGGAACTGCATTCATGTCTCTTTTTCTTCCAAATTTGGTCCTGACTTTATCAGTCATGGAGCTGGTAGGTGGGCTTTTAGCTATGGCTAATAAGGTTGTCTTCTTCCTTTATCTTGAGCTCAGTCTGTCTCACTTGGCTTTCTAGTTTTGACGTAAAGGTAAATAGGAACAAAGCAAGGATAAACAGGATTAGGATGAGGAACTAATGGTTACTGGGTGCTTGACAATTTTCTTCTCCGTCTATATCTTTTTGCAATTGCAAGTGGGCAGTGGTAAAGGTGTGCCTTCTGGATTTGCTTCCTGCTGAATTAGGGCAAATCTTAGGGAGCACACTAGAGGATATTTCCCTCGCTAACTTAAGCTATGACTGGTTGCCACAGGGTTGCAGTCCCAATTGTATGTGCCCCAGAACTATAATTATTTGGAATTTTAATGTCTCTAGCCTTTTGGAGACAAGGGAAACTAAATAATTCAGAAGATAGAGACCAATAATCAAAAGAAGTTGAAAAGTATGTTGGAGCAAAAAATATATATATATGGATTGGCTAAAGTTTATTGACTAGGGCACTTTGTACGTGACATGTGAATGTTAGTGTGTGACTGAGAGGTACCCAAGAACCCCCAAACTTACATACTTTTAAAAGTGGGATCTTGCCATTCACTGCATAAAAACAAAGACAGACTCTGTGTGAAAGGAACTTTAATAGAATTAGAATGCATAATTAGTATGCATAGAGAGAGAAAAAGTTCCTAATAAGAGTTTCCCATTAAAGCACTCAAAAGTACCCATCTCTTAATAGGTAAATACCCAGCCTAGGAGTGTTGGCCTGAAGCAAGATCTCTGAGGCCTGAAAGCTTGCCACAATTTTTTTTTAATATAATAGTTTATTTTTACATCATTTTGTGCCTTTTTCCATCTCAGTTGTAATCCCCGTGGGCTTCCCATCACTAAATCACCCATGTGCCACTACCATAGTCCTGTGTACTCCCTCTCCACCCCCATTTTTGATCCCATTCCCCACTATACCCCCATAAAACGTCTCTGGTATATAGTTGCTCATTATTATTATC
>NW_004567116.1:37644966-37657640 GCF_000260355.1 Condylura cristata | reverse complement strand
GTCCTTTATACTCCTGCTACGAGTGAAACCATCCAGTATTTTTCTTTCTCTTTCTGGCTTATTTCACTAAGCATGATCCCTTCCGGCTCCATCCATGTTGCATTCATCTACTTTTGGGCATTTGGGTTGTTTCCATGTCTTTCTGATTGTGAATAAAGCAGCAGTAAACACGCAGGTGCAGGTGTCTTTTTGAACCAGTGTTTTTTATGTCTTTTGGGTAGATACCTAGGAGTGGGGTTGCTGGGTCATATGGAAGCTTCATTTTTAGCAGTTTGAGGAACCTCCACACAGCTTTCCATAGTGGTTGTACTCATTTGCATTCCCACCAGCAGAGCAAGAGAGTTCCTTTTTCTCCACATCCTCGCCAACATTTGTTGTTGCTAGTTGTTTGAAGATGTGCCATTCTCACTGGGGTGAGGTGGTGTCTCATTGTGGTTTTAATTTGCATCTCCCTTGTTACAAGCAATGTTGAACATTTTAAAATAATATAATAGTTTATTTTTACATCATTTTGTGCCCTTTTCCATCTCAATTTTAATCCCTGTGGGCTTCCTATCACCAAATCACCGGTGTGCCATCACCATAGTCCACTGCACTTCCCCCCACCTCACCTCCCCCCCACCCCCGTCTCCTTGTTTTTGATCCTAGTCCTCATTCCACCCTCATAAAATGTCTGGTATATAGTTGTGATGTTGAACATTTTTTCATATGCTTGTTGGCCATCTGCATTTCCTCTTTGGAAAAGTGTCTTTTTAGCTCTTCTGCCCATTTTTTGATGGGGTTGTTTATTTTTATTGAGTTTCATTAGTTCTCTGAATATCTTTGTAATCAATCCTTTATCGCTAGTATTGTGTGAGAAAATTTTTTCCCAATCAGTAGGAGCTGGCCACAATTTTAAGGCATCTTCTGGTGGGGAAATGGAAAGGAGTTCTGAAGCACATGCCAGAAAACTCAGGTTAAAGGAGACACCACATGAAGATAATAGTTACCAGGTGTCCCCCATGTCTGTTTCCCAGGAGTACCAGGGTGCAAGTGAGGCTGCAGAAAAGAGCCCACTCTTCTTCCCCAGAGCCCACCTGCCCTCTGTGTTCCTAGCTTCACCTGGTTGTTCAGCTCCTCCACTTAGCTCCCAGTAGCAAGCCCAGGGCAGTTGTATGTAAGTGGGGGCATGGAACACAGTAACTCCCCTAACATGAAGAGGGTTTTTATCAGATAACTGGAACTTTGAGTTTCATTCGGTGTATCCCTCTTCCTCTGGGTAACCCCTTCTTCTGGGTTCTCAGTTCCCACTCAGCCTTGGAGCTCAGCTCAAGGTCATCAATGAGCTCTGGCCTTTGCTACATCTAAAAGAGCAAGTCTGAAAGAGAAAGATTGATAAATTTATTTTTTCTTTCTTTTACTTGAGGGTCTGAGACCAATTTAGCTTGTTTCAGAATTAGAAGAGGTTAGAGGAATCTCTGATCTGTGAGTTGATCGACAGCACAGGTAATAGTCAGGGCTTGTGGTTGGCATCTGAAGTGAAGTGCAGGGTAGTCTTTACCTATAGAGTAGGATGCTATCTCTGTGTTAATAAAGTCAGAATCGAGTTAAATTCTAAGACAGCTGATGCTTATTGAAGTGGGGACACTTCCCTATAAACTCATATTGAAATTGGAGTTGAGAAGCAATTCACATCCTAAAAGCGTCATCTTCCAATACTGTTTGGGGGGTTAGGACTTCAATATGTGAATCTAGGGAAAGAGGACACACAGTAATCAGTCCATCCCACAAAGCTCTCTTCTCTGATATAGAGTCATTGCCTGGTTAATAGTGTGGTAGCCCTGAGCTGTGCATTCTGGGAGGGAAGACCAGTCATTGTTGTAGCATCAGAGCACAGTCAAGGAGCCTGGGAGTTCATTTGAGGGTATTTGAAAGGGAACTCACTACTGAGAACTAAGGAATGGCTTTCTACTTCTGAAAGAGCGCAAAGGATTTCTGCTGGTATTTGCCAATTGGCAGAATCTTAGTAAAACGTGCTTGAAAAACTTAGAGGTTGTCTATTAATACTGAAGCTTCAGAGACAACTCTGTGGCTTCTTCAGCCATCAAAGAGGAAGCCAATTTCCTTTCAATACTGAAAAGCCCTCATCAGCTTAGACTGCAGGTTATTTCCTTTCGTCTCTGCTTGCAGAATGGCTAGCCCTACCCTGAGTCTATTTCTCCTCTAAGACTTCTTTTAAAAGTAGCAAGGAATATCCCATGTATACAAATTCAGAATTTTAAAACCCATTTCCTCTAATGCCATACCTGTCAGTATGTAGTGCTTTTACAAGCTATACAAGGATATTTTAAGAAATATTTTGCTACCACATAATCAGAGCCACCAACTTTCCTGATTACTGTGATTACTTCCACCAAATGAATATCATATCTATAAAGGTTCTGTTAATTACAACAAACTACTTGTGAGTTATAAATTTTGTATTAATTATGATTGCAGTTGGAACTGAATGAAAACCCAAACAACAGCTATTTAAACAAGATAAAATTGTGTTCCTCACCCACATATACAGATGTTGTCTAGGATTAGTAGGTGATTTTGCTTTAATATGGGAATTCATATAAGGACATTATCCTGTCAGATAATGACCCAGCAGTTAGCTCATACTCATGGTTCATCCGTGTTCCAAGAAGCAAGATAGAGGAAGTCTGAAAGAGCAAAGTTTATATGTTAGCTTATGCTAAAGGAATCTTCTTCCTATACTTCCATTAGTTCCCATTGGACATCACTCTGTTACATAGGAACATAGGAAATTTCTCACTACCCCTCTGGGTTCTTGGGCTGGTTAAGTAATCAAATTAAAGTCAGACATATTAGTAAGAGGAAAAAATCTAAGAGTGTATGGAGAATCTACAAGGAAATGAGAATTCCAAGGCGAGTGAGCTAAGGAATGGGATAGAGGCCTGAAGCATCAAGGAGAGAGGAGGGGGACTCATGACAAGGCCAGATGTTCTGTAATTAGATGTTTGCCCTACTATATAGATATGTTTCTCCAACTGAAAATATATTTCTGGTTAAAAACAAAACAAAACAAAACAAACAAACAAAAAACACTAATTCAGGGCAATGTTCATTCTTTAGGAAGTTAAATACTTGTGAATATTCCCTGTGAGGCTGCAGTTCCTTAACAGATCTCAGTTCAAAATAATCCACATGCCAAAGTGACACATCTTAAGAAGGCCTGCTCTGAACATCTTGAAGAGCCATCCCTCACCACCTAGTTACAAGGACAATGAGAAGCTATTCTTTGGTTTTGGAATCTATGTGCCCTGTCAATTTTTTATTATAGCTGGAATAAGAACAGGGCAGATGGGGTATGGTGGAAATTTGGTGATGCTCCATATGAAGTGACGGTGAATAGAAGGAAAGCATGCCTGAGAGGCAGGAGGGAGAGCAGATCCCAAGAATGTGGAGTAAGTAAATATCAAGAGAAGAGACTGGCACTCAAATATATCTGATACAGTTAGCTTTTTAAAACTTGACTGAGATATAATATACACACCATAAAATTTATCAATTTTAAGTGTAAAAGTCAGTTATTTTTAGGAGGTTTACTGACTTCTGAAATCATTACAACCCAATTTTAGAACATTTTAATGATCCCTGGTAAGACTCACAAGTTCATGTACAGTTAACCCCCATTCTTATCCTCCCTCAATTGCAGTCAAATATTGTATCTAGAGATTTATCTTCCCCGGACATTTCAATACATAGAATACAGCAGGATGTGTATACATAGAATACATAAGTAATACAACATGTTATCTTCCACATCTTTCATTAAACATATTTTTTGAGGTTCATTCAGGAATCTCATGCATCTGAATTCATTTCTTTTTAAGGCTGACTAGTATCCATCAAATTAAATGGATTTAGTACATTATGTTTACCCATTCACTCATTAGAATTCATGGTTATTTCCGCTTTCTGGCTAATATGAACAGTCTCATGCAAGCCCTGTGTTAATACACTTTTGATTTCTGGTGTTGATACTACAGGTAGAATTGTCAAAGCAGAGTTACTTTCTAGAAAAGAAAGAGGCAGCACAAATTCTCCCCAAACAAAACAAAAGTAAATTTTTAAAAAAAGATTTATCTATTTATGCATAGAGAGCTGGAGTACAGGCCAGAGGTATTGGGGCAGTGAGAGGCTTCGCCAGAGACAGAGTGGGGAGCAGAACAGGCAGATCAAGATAGTACACTGCTGAGGGGAGCAGTGGGCAGGGTCAGGAGAGGTCTGAGGAGCCATGTGGGCCACCCCCGGGGCAGAGATCGAACTCATGTTTACACAGCTTTAACTTCTTAGTGCTGTGCTTTAACCCGCTGTGCCACCAGGGAGGGCCCCAAAAGTAAATTTTATGTATGGTTTTAGAGGAAAAATAAAACTTAAGAAATGATTGACTTTTTGTTTTTCCAATTCTTGAGTTCTAAATGCTTTACTAGTATTGGGTGATAATCTTTTGATACAAATGTTGGGTAGCATCTCTCTTCTAGCCTATTTGTTTGTTTACATAAAAGGCTGATGTAACTTTTAAAAGCTTGTTAGGGGGCCTCTCTGGTGGCATAGGGGTTAAGTCTCAGTACTATCACCACTGTTGGAGCCACTGGAAGAAAGCAGTCAGGCAACAAGGAGACAGAGATTCAAGATTTAATTTGGGCTTCAGAATACCGGCCAGCCGGAACCAACACCTCTAGACAGTGTGGCCCCAGAGCAGTTTCAGAAACCAGTTTTTATACACTGCAGGCAAGGAAACGAAACTTAGTTGTTACAAAGATAACATTCTTGCAGTGGGCCTAGGTCATATCATCCGATCATATGACCCATATCCTGGTCCTGTTGCAGATGGTAATCGATTTAATCAATTTTACAAGTTTCCTTCCTCTTACAGCAAAGTTATTTGGGGAATATCCTATTGCTCCAAGCAGCAAGCAGGATACAGATGCAGAAAAGGCAGGTAGCACAAAATGGCGTTAGCTTGGTTAATACAGATCCAACAACCACCATGGCTTTTTGTTGGATCCCTGGCCAGGAAGCTGATCCACATGACACAGCAGACCTCTTCTGTCTCACCCACTGCTCCCCTTAGCAGTATATTTAGGTAGATCCCCTATTCTGCTCCCCACTGTCTCACACACCTATACCTCTGGCCTATCCCCCAGCTTCTTCTATGCATGCATGCATGCATAAATCAATCAAATAAACACACACACACGCGCGCATGCTCCAGGTTCCCTACAATCATTTTCTGAATTTCTATTTTCTATCTTTAGAATGCTTCTGTATCCTGAAGAAATTTCAAAGCACACTTCCACAGAAATAGCGTATCATGTAAACAGAACTTGAAATTCCTCCATGTTTGAAATCTCACCATTCACCATCCTGTTTGACTACATCTCTCGATCCATCCTGCTTTCATTCTCTTCCTCCTTGCTAGCCTCCTGAAGGACCCCGGTTCCCCACCCTCCTTCCATCAACACAGTGGGGTCAGATTATCTGGGTATCTGATTACTGCTCAGCCACACCATTCTAGCTGGAGCAGGACTGCTCACTCCCCTGACCCTTCCCTAGATATCCTGACAAGTGGTGAACATGAATGTCTCATGTTCCTTGGAGCCCAGCAGACCTTTCTGACCAGTTTGAGAGCCTGGCTAGATTGGACACCGCCTGAGCTGCCCTCTACTCCAGGAAGCCAGTCCTGTTGTTTTAGGGACTTAACACTCAGCAACAGTCAGTTGAAGACCCGGTTGGTTGTTCTCTGTCCTGGTGCCTCCCTAAGGCAGGGTGTTCCTTTCTATTTCGTGGCAGCCCCACTTCTCCCACCTGGATCATGGACCCAGACTCACCTGGTCTACTGGAGAAACAGTTGAAATAATTATCATTTGTTCTTCAAGGTTAATATTTTTAAGGTTAATAGTAATATATTTTTCATTGTCTTTTTTTTAAGGTGACATTTCAAAATAAATAGCCTGGAATCAGCACTTCATAGGGATCAAAAGCATATTATTCTTTAATAGAAACTCCTAGGAAGGTTCTGATGTCAAAAGTCAACTCTTTTTCATGAAAATATAGTTAACGAGTAACTTATTTGTTGAGAAAAAGATGTGAGGCAAATTTCCCAAACTGTTTGTTTCCTGTCTACTGTAATAAAACTTGGTGTGAGAGCCTCTATAAACTATGTAACACTTCTCTGAATTGAGAAACTGAAGAGCTCTTGTCAAATAATAATAGAAGGCTTTGAACTAAAAGTTATGTGAATTTTAATGGAACTCTCCTACAGCCCTGCTAAATTCTGCTGCAATGTGCCCATTATAGGCCACTAAGGCTGTTGTGTAGAAATCACTAAATTGCTTATTCTGGCATTTTCTTTTTCCCTCTTACATGCTTTAATTTTTTTTTTTTTTTTTTTTCATTTGCTGCCAGTTCTTTAACAGCAGGTGACCTTTTTGCAGTACAGCCCACACACCACAGTGGAGATTGGGGGCAGTCAGCCCTGCAGAGGCCCCAGTGTGGGCTTCCTGCTCAGCAGGAAACCTCCTGTATTCCTGCCATAGAGCTCATGTATGAAATATGTATGACTCCACACTAACTTCTCTTTGAACAATTAACTTTTATGATTTTTTAAAAAATTTATTTATTTTTGCATACAGAACTGGGGTACAGGCCAGAGGTGTAGGGGTGGTGAGAGGAGTCACCAGAGACAGAGTGGGGAGCAGAACAAGCAGACTTTCAAAGTGCACTGCCGTGCCATGTGGGTCTCCTCCCGGGTGGGATCAAACTCATACTGAAGTGGCTTTAGCTTCTTAGTGCTGTGCTTTAGCCCGCTGCGTCACTGGGGAGGGCCAACTTTTATGGGGGTTTTTAGCTTAACAATCAACAATATTTCTTCCCACTTAGCATCCACAATGCCTAGCAGCCCCCAGTCTTGTATCCATGCCAGGAATCTTCTTTTCCCATGAGATGTGAATGGAGAGTGGCTGTTGGCATGGTGTGGATCCAGGACATGCAAGCTTTCCCCGTGCTGGGATCCTGGAGCCCTCGAGCAGCAGAACTGGGTGTGTGTATAGCTTCTGGTACCTCATGGGAAGGGGTGGCTGCTGGGCTAGGATGCCAGGCAGAGATGCCAGGGTTATTTGGAACCCATGCAGATACCCTGAGGGCTCTAGGAAGATGTTGCCAAGTATGTCAATGGTTTCTTTACTGTGGGGGACCAGAGTGTTGAATTTTAGGGATGCAGCAAGATGCATAGCTGGGACAAATGCTGCAGATTACTGAATTTGCTATCTGGCAGCTGCTCTACCTGCTCACACTCCTCAGAAGGTTTGTAAAACCTTTCATTATTGAAAGCACACAGAGGGTCAGGAGGCTAGAAATGACCTTGTTTAGCTTGATTAAGCTTGGTTCTGTATGTCTCCTACTGGCTTAGCTTTTTTGTTGTCTGATTTAATATGTTTTAAGATGATAAAGCTTCTCCTTTGGGCTATATTCAGAGATTGTGTAGGCTTCTTATGTCAACTTTAATGTGGCTTATCTCAGTGTTCTGTGAAATAACAGTGACTAAGATAGGTAGTGGGATTAGGCCTTCTGTGTGCATTTGAAGGATGTTTATCCTTCCCTAATCATTTTACTTTTTAAAAAAAGATTTATTTATTTATGTATATAAGAACTGGGGTATAGGCTAGGGCTCAGGGGGTATGAGAATTCAGCAGAGACAGAGTGGGGAGCAGAATAGGCAGATCTATTGAAATACATTGCTGAAGGGAGCAGTGGGTGAGACAGGAGTGGTCTGCTGCACCGTGTGGGTCAGCTCCCTGGCCAGGGATGCTGCAGTGGCTGAGAACAGCTTGATGGAGTTGAGAGTTTACCCCTGTGCCATTACGGAGGCCTTGATCATTTTACATTTTCCAATCTTTTAAATCAAACATGCTCCCCTAATAGTCATATGTACTGTATATTTAGTTGGAAATCCTTAGTGGTTGGTTGCAGTTGGCTGTTGTATCTATCTCACCTTCCTAGGGTGTGGTGGTGCATCTCCATTTTTAAAAACAATGCAGCAATTCTCTGTCTGTCTGCACTGCTCTCTCTACTGTGTGTGCTGGCACTGGATGGGACTTACCCCCCCCCCCCATGTGTTCCTACTGTAAGTACAGAGTGAAAAGAAATGAAAGCATTAGAATATTACATCTTAACTGTAACAATGTTGGTAGTGATTTCTCCTAAAATTTATAAATAAGCCTTCATTCTAGGGGAAAATATTACTTAAGCTGTTAGGCACCAAGTTGGGATCAAAAAGTGAACTCTGTCACCTACAAATTGAGCAAGACTACAAGAAACATAAGTGAGGGGTCAGCATTAGCTGCGAGGAGTGTCCTTCCTGTGCTAACTACACTCAGCCTCCATTCTAAGTCTGAGAACTCCAGGCTTGCATTTATAGCTGCATCCTGGACACCTCCCATTTAAGTCAATTTCACAGAACATTTTTCATTGTCATGACCCTATACTTTACCCAATTTGCCATATTTTGCACACAATCTGACATCATCTTGGCTGAACTTGAAGCATCATAGAGCCTGGGAACAGGTAGAGGGCCCAGTGAGCTGAGTATTCATGTAAGCCTCTGTAAAGTCTTTGCATTGTCCCTGGGCTATCTGTTTCTGGGTGTCAAAAATCTGCTGTTTCAAGTAGTGATCATAAACTGCTACCTTTCCTATGTGACTTGAGCCTTCTGTTTTTATTCCTACACTAGGTTGACATTGTTCATCGACCTTCTGTAGAACAAAGGTTAAAAGGAAGCCTCACTTCTGCAATAGTTCATGTTAGACCTCCTGTCCTTGGACTGTTAAGGTAAAGTAAAATAATTAACATATCAGAGGTGATTCAGAAGGTGAGCTCTCCTTGATGCTTTGTTCCTAGGACAGTGGTGCCTGGAGCATCCTTTAACCACTTAGCCCTTAATCAAAAGTAGCTATTCCCAGCCAGTGGAGTAACCCACCTCTCTTAATGTTGGTTCAGTGGCATGAGACCAAAATGCCAATCAGCAGTCTTAGCTTCTAATTGTATGCAGTCATGGCTCCCTCTTGGAAGTATTTTCTCATTTAGGATCTAAGACTTCAAGACCGAGATTTTTTTTTTTTAAGATTTTTTTATTTATTTATACAGAACTGGGGTACAGGCCAGAGATGTGGAGGGTGAGAGGATTCACCAGAGACAGAGTGGGGAGCAGAACAGGCAGATCAACGAAGTACACTGCTGAGGGGAGCAGCGGGCAGGTCAGGAGAGGTCTGCCACATCATGTGGATCTCCTCCGGGGCAGGAGGGAATCGAACTCATGCGGAAGTGGCTTTAGCTTCTTAGTGCAGTGCTTTAACCCGCTGCGCCACCAGGGAGGGCCAAGACCGAGATTTTAAAGACAAGAAACAAACATTCTTAATCTGGATTATTAGATGTTCTCACTAGAGGGGCTACTCCTAATTTCACCCTGTATTCTTACACATGTGTCTCAGCCACAAGGAAACAACATCATAAAATTATTTGAAGCATGTGTTTCTCCTAAGTATAGCTCTTTAACTTGTTGGGATGCTACCTCTGGCTGCCACAGTAACTGGGTCTTCAGTGGTTCATTTTACTGTTCTTTAAGGCCAGGTAATATGTATCCCAAAACCTCTTAATTCCATGGTATGAGCCAATTGCTGCATCCCTTGCACTACGAAATTAGCCTTTGGTCAGAAGTAATCATGTGTGGGATGTCATGGGGGTACATAAAAAATCTTTGAATGATTATGGAGAAAACACTGAGGGTAAGGAAGGAAAATCTGGAAATACAGGTATTCTATAAGCACACTTTCTTCTTTCATGAATGAAGGGTTCCTGTGAAATAATTTACTGGCTGATCTCCTAGGGAATGGCTGTCTTGGGGACTTAGTGCTAATTTCTGCTGATGGTATCCTCAGTGGTGGTAACAAGCTACCTGGTAGTCAACTGACTTGTAGTTGATGCCTCCTGCTGCACATTTTGTGAGACATGATTTACAGTCTGTGCCCATCCCAAGAGGCCCATTTCATATTTCTTCTTTAGGTCATCCTTGTCATTGAAGCAACATGGGATGTGAATGAATAAAACAGTGGATCAGGTGACCAATGGGGGGATTCAGTCCATTTCTCAGTATGCTTACTTTAACTACATACTCAAGATCTGATGCAATAACTGAGTCAGTTAAATCCACAGTATACATAACTGAGGTCAAAACTTCACTTATCACATGACTTTTGTAGTAGACCAGCGTCAATAGCTCCCAAAGGACTGGGTATTTTCTCTCCCAGTGCATAGTCATTTTAATAATTAGCTATAGTTCTTTCTGGGGAGGCCTGAATGGAAGTTTATAATATACACTTATATGGGCTTCCCTGGTGGCATAGGGATTCTCAGCACTATCACCCCTATGGCCTGACTTCAATCCCCAGCCAAGGAGCTGACCCACGTGGTGCAGCAGACCACTCCTGTCTTGCCCACTACTCCCCTCAGCAGTGTATTTCAGTAGCTCTGCCTTTTCTGCTCCCACACTCTGTCCTTGGTGAATCCTCTCATCCCCCACCTGCACCCCAGTTCTTGTATGCATAAATTAATAAAAAGAAATTTTATTTTATATATACCTATATATATAGGTTTATATATGTATATATGTATACATGCACACACACACACACACACTATACACTTATGGTCACATTGTAGGTCTTTCCCCTCCCCAAGGAGCTCTAGACTATAAACAAGCTTAGATTTGATAATTGAAGTAATAGATTCCTACTGTGGCAATTTGCTTCTTCTTGTTTTCCAATTATATAACTAAGGTCAGACCTTAATATACTGCCTGTTCATTCCTAAGAACCCCATGATCAAGTAGCTGCCACCATAAGGCTGTCAAAGCCAACACTCAAATAGACTCTCTACCCTTGCAGTCTATTATGGTAACTCACTCACTCTGACTTTGAAATTACAAGCTACCATCCAGCCTACAGCAATGCAGAATCTAGCTTTTCCCATTGAAGCTTACTGGAAGATACCACCAGTTGAAAGGTAGTTTCTCACCACCATCTTTGGCATTATTTTTCAGGGGTTTATGTTTTGTTGTTGGCTGTGGTAAATGGAATATTCTTAGACCTTCCCAGAGTTATGAATGGCTGATAAAATTTGCCTATTCAGATCCACTTCAAGATTCATCTCCTTGAGATTTGGGGCCTTGATACCTTAAGCTTGTTCACTCTGGGCAACCACTGAGTCCAGGTTTCAGTTAACTAAATAAACTAGTCAAGCAAACTATTAAAGCTAGTCATGAGTGCTTAAGTTAAATACAATAGCCTGAGTCTACATAGGGACACACTTGTTGATAATTCCATGCCTATTTAAACTCATTTCATTCTCTTGGACCTAATGTACTTTAAATTTACTTCTGCACATACTTTTTAGCTTTTCCAATCTTATTGCAACAGTCCGTGTTCATTCTGACCTACATATAGGATAAAAATCACTTCTAAAACTTTCAGAATAACAGAGGTAAGTTGGGATTGAAAAGCCACAACCCCCTCTAAACTCATATAGGGCAGGACACTTCTCTTTTAATTCAGCTTGATCACTCCTTGTAGAATAGCCTCTTATTTCTCAGATCTTTCATCCATGCATTGAGGAATCCTTTCTTTTCCTAAACATGGAAGAAAGAGCAATAAGAGTACATCGGAAGAGTTAGTGCTTTAAAACAGTACTTATAATGGATCAAAGCCGGGCCCTCCCTGGTGGTGCAGTGGGTTAAAGCACAGCATGATAAAGCTTTCCGAAGCCACTGCAGCATGAGTTCAATCCCCAGCCAGGGAGGTGGCCTACATGGCGTGGCAGGCATCTTCTGACCTGTTGGCTGCTCCCCTCAGCAGTGTATTTCAGAACATTTAATTTGCCTGTTTTGCTCCCCACTCTGTCTCTGTTGAATCCTATCCACATCGCTGGCCTGTACCCCAGTTCTTGTATGCATAAATCAATAAATCTTAAAAATAAAAAATGGATCAGAGAAGAAACATAAAAAATAATTCTAAGGTGAGGCTAGGCTGGCAAGATTGATTTTCTTTGTATCTCAAGTTGTTAATACTGTTTTAAATAAAAAATAACTCTGAGACGGTAAATTTTATATATCTTTCCTCAACAAAATATCCACAGACACAAAATATACATTCCATCTTTAGACACTCAAGAATTTCCAGTCATCTCACTCATAAACCCGCAGTTAAGAACCTATCTTTCTGAACTGGTTCAGTGTATTAAAAAACTATACATAGAGGCCCTCCCTGGTGGCGCAGCGGGTTAGGATGCAGAACTGCAAGCTGGCCACAGCCACTTCAGTGCAAGTTTGATTCCTAGACCCGGAGGTGACCCACATGGCATGGCAGACCTCTCCTGACCCGCCCGCTGCTCCCCTCAGCAGTGTACTTCATTGATCTACCTGTTCTGCTCCCCTCTCTATCTCTGGTGAATCCTCTCACTGCCCCTGCACCTCCGGCTTGTACCCCAGTTCTGTATGCATAAATAAATAAATCTTTTTAAAAATTATTTTTTATTTGTGCTTACAGAACTGGGGTACAGGCCAGAGGCTCAGG